>NW_007727396.1:365491-383679 GCF_000696425.1 Galeopterus variegatus
TGATTCCTTCCCCAGGTAAATGATGAGAAACAGCTGGACAAAGGAAAGCCTCTGAATTCCCAAACTCAGAAACATCCAACTCAAAGAAGAAAACTTCCTGAGTCAAGCCCCAGAGGAAAAAAAGAAAAAAGAAAAGAAAATTTTAAAAAAGGAGAAAACTGAAAGATTGCCTCCACCATTCTAGACACTGTCCACCTGCCCTCCTCCTTTCTGCCCAGGGAAATAAAATTCCTGAGAGGCTGCTTCTTCCAGTGTATCAAGCATCTTATACTCCTGAAAGGGAAGAGTCAGCCAGATGGTGGCTACTGAAACTCAAGTGCCATCTCTTAGAGAACCTCCACTTTAAAAAGAAGTCACGTGTCAAAACAAACTAATCCAGCATTACCCCTGGGGGATCTCGAATGGTAAGCACTCAGGCCCTGGAAGTGGATTATTAACCTCGTGACCTTTTTTTACCACAGTCTTATTAGTAGGTTTAGGCACCTTTTACACAGGTGTGGGGGGCGAGGGGAGGAAGCCACCCTTTGTTTTGGAAGATTATGCAAACACTTTTACAAGTGATTTATTAGACTGTGTTTAACCTGTACCTAATTGGTCCTAATTTACTTTACTAATTGATGCTCCATTCCAGGAAAACCTCTGGTTCTAGGTTTACAACCTGCTGAAACAGTGATGAGGATGTGTAAACCCACAGCAGGGAGCTCCTCACCACAGAGCAGGTAATAGGGCCTTCTACTACATGAAGGGCATCCACACAGAAAAGGGATTTTATTCATTTGGAGTAGTAATCCCACAGTGGCAGAACTGAGAAGCTACAGAGAGGAAGATGTCATCTTGGCACAAGGAAAAATTTTTGAATAATTATAATTATTTGAAAATAAAAATAAAACAAGGGGCCTCGAGAGGTGGTAGGCACCTGAGCACTGGAAGTGTTGGAGCAGGGGGCTGAGGGGCCACGCTGGCAGGGTTTGAGCTGATGCCAGAGGGGCCCGACACAGCTCTAGGATTCTGTGAGGAATGTTTGGGCTAAAAAGCTGTATATACTGAGTTATCTTCCTGTCCAGGGCCAAGGTAATGCCTTTTCAGACTGGACTAAAGAGAAAGCCTTTCTGCGTGTGAAGTGTTCCAGAACACTTCCAGTTCTTTCAACAGGTAATTAACAATGTAGTAGAGCATGCATGTGAACTGATTTACAAAATGGAGATAGTATTACACATGTCAGTCATAGAGCTGCTGTAAATATGGTAATGGGCTTGGAGTGGAGCTTTGCCTCAATGAGTGTTAATCTGAGATTATTATTACGATTACTAGTCATAAAAACTAGTGGTCACTGGCTGGCCAGTTGGCTTGGTTGGTCAGAATGTGGTGTTATAACACCAAGGTCAAGAGTTCAGATCCCTATACAGGCCAGCAGCCAAAAAAAAAAAAAAAAAAGGGTCACTTTCTGAGGACACAGTCATTGGACTGCTACAGAAATGACTTTAAGTCTATGAAAATTGCCTGTGGTAGTCAGGAGAGGTAGGCATTTGGGTTTAGAAACTAAAATTTGGTTAACATGCCCACTTCCCTAGGTATAGGGAAGAGTAAGATTATAACACCAAATTCAAGTATAAGATACCGTAACTTATGTTAACTGGTATATACTTCTGTTAGGAAAACATAGGAAAATGGTCAGGGCCCCTCAGATGTTCAGAATCTTGCCACGCATCTGGTATAAATATGCATGTGAACCCAGGTGTTCTTTGGTTATTGTCTAACGTAATTGCGCATGTTCACCCAGGTGTCCTGGGCTATGGACTTAAGTATAAAGGGTGAGTGGCTCTGATCCACAGCGCCCCTCTTCCCCCAGGATGTCCCCGGGGGGCCATGGGGAGGCCACTACTGCTGCTGGAGGCTGCACTACTTCTGCTAGAGGCTGTTGCTGCCAGTGTTCCCGGGACCCTCCAAGAGGCTGCCACCGCTGTTGCCGGAGGCTGCTGTAAGCTGCTGCTGCTGCTGCTGCTGCGGACTGAGCTCGTGTTGTCTGCTGACAGCTCCCAGGACCTTTCCCAATTACTTGGCATGGACCTGCGTGTGAGGGGTCTGGTGGCCGAGCCTGGCATATGAGGGGTTTGTGACCCAGTCTGTACAGTGGGCGTGAAGGGTTTGTGAGCCCTAGCCCTGACAATACAAATGGAAACTTAGTATAACTAAAATAACGAAACATTTTGGCTTTAGTTATGATTTGCCTTATCAACAACTGGCATAGTTGCGTAGCTTTGCAACTTCACAGTATACATTTACCTCTTTTGTATATATATGGGGACATATGGCACAAGCATATGTATATTTATAATTACTCAAGTGTTCATTGTACAATTCCTTCAAGTTAGGAAGTTGAATAGTGAAAATATTCACTAATAAACCAATCACTTATAAAATTGGTCCCTACTAAAACATCACTTCTTAGCTAACACTACCCCACCAGTTAGGTCTCTGTGGGTCAGCCTCTTGCCATTGAAAAAATTCAGCAAATATAATGTAAATATTATGCAAATTGCCTACAGAGCGAAGCTGCAAAACTTGCAAAAGATGCAGGATTTTATGAAGTCGACAAAAGTAATATTGGAGAATTGCTTGAAATCTCAAGCAAAGACATTGACAAAGATTTGGCCTGTTATAAGGCCAGTTTACAATTGAAGATCAGAGCATGGTGAAGGATAGTGCCACATATGCCCTTCAAAAGAAAATGATTTAAATATCAAAGGATAAAGGGAAGCTTTTGGAAAATTGATAAACTCTTAAATATTTTGCAAAACAAACACATAAAGAAAACCAAGAGCCCTACCTCTTCTATGATAGGGCTGTATAAGTCCAAGTAAAATGAAACATATTATGCTAAACAATTTTGTCAAGAAATGTATACTGAGAAAAATAACATGTAATTTGCTCTTTAAGAATTAGTGCACTATTCTTGAAGAATTAACTGGCAAGTGCAGGGATCTGAACCCTTGACCTCGATGTTATCAGCACCATTCTCTAACTAACTGAGCTAATCGGCAGCACTATATTTTTATATCTTTTAGTTTCACTTTTCAATAGGAAGTTTCAATCAAACTTTCCCCGACTGGTTACAGAACCAAGATTCTCTTTTAATTGGATTGATTTTTAAATATCCTTGCCTAGTAGCAATTATTTTCAGATGTGGGAAAAGAAAGAGAGAGAGGGAGTGTGAGCAAGCATCGGTGATCTTTCTTGACTGTTGCCTAATTCTCTAGCTAACTAGCTATGAGAAACCCACCGTCCTTCAAGTCTTGTGAAATGAAGGCAGAAAGACATTTCCTCTTATAAGAGACGGCCCTCGAAAGTTGCCTGGGTTCTTTTACCAGACTTTTGCTGGAAGGGTTTGTGGGGTAAAGTTAAAGTAGAGAGCAACTTTCATATCGGATATTTCAGGAACTTCAGAATTCAAACCTCAACTTGATTTTCAATTGCCATTTGAATGGATTCTTAGAATTACAGAGCTAGAAAACCATTTTAGATAATGGTCCCCGAGTCTCAAATTTGTGTTGTTTTGGCCAAATACATGTGCAACACAATCCCCTCATTTTATAGATTAAAAAAAAAAAATCTAAAGAGAAAGTGGGTAAATGACTGTCCCTATGCCAACTGGCTATTATTAATGGCTTGACTGGAATCAAGACCCAAATCTCCCAAATCCAGAGTTGTGGTTTTCAACGCTGGCTGCACACTGGAACCATCTGGGGAGCCTTAAAAACTACTGATGTGTGGGTCTAGCCCCCAGAGGTGCTGACTAAATCGTTCTTAGGTGCGGCTGAACTGGAGGTTTTGAAGAGCTCCCCAGGTTATTCTGACATTCAGCCAAAATTGAGGGATACTGATTTTTCCTCATTTTTGCTCTTGCAAAAGGACCTGGATCTCCTTCCACTTTTCCCTCCCAATTAATCCTATGCCTTCTCTAGTGTTGCCATTTCCCAACAATTATTAAAGCCCAATGTCCAAAATGGCAGAGCGGTGTGAAGTCAGAGGGCAGGCACTGGGTGGAGGAGGGTGGGAGAGCTGAGAACCAGGAAGAAGGGGAAGAAGGAGGGTAGAAAACCGCAGAGCAGCAGGCACCAAGTCCTCCCGGCCTGCTTACAACTGGACAGACAGTGGACTTCAAAGCTGAACGCACGGGGAACCAACGCTGATCCTGCAGCAGCCATCTACCCAAATTTAAGCTGAAACACTCTGCATATGCTTGGGATTTGGAATCTATCCTAGAGCAGCAGCCAGCAGACCGCAAATGACTTTTGGAGCTAAAAACCGCCCACCGCCGTGCTGGTGGGACCTTGAAGCCAAGCCCGAGAACAAGCCGTTTTCCCACCTAGCTGCTCTTCCGCTAGCTCTGAGAGGGTCTTTTCATTCCGCTCAGTTGGGTGTGTAAAAACAAGTGCTGGACCCCTGTCGGAGAAGAGCAGTGGTAAAAAAGCGAGTTTAAAAAATTAGCCTTTCCTTTTGAGAAAGAAAACCTGTTCCTGAAACTCGAAGCCTTGCTGTACTGGGCTGTGCGTCCACACCCGTCATAACGATGACTGACTGACTGACCTCTCCCCAAAGCCAAGGGCAGCCGGCATCTCCCTCCCCTCAGGTCTCGCGAGAGGCTCCGACCCCGCCTCCTGAAGAACGCGCCAATCAGGACGGGCGCCCTTGTAGTCCGAGCGAGGCTGGGGATTCCCATGATGCTCCGTCACGTGGCGGACTGCCCCTCGACCCGTGGGTGCTGCCACGGCTACCTCTGTCCTTCACCCCGAAAGCAGAGGAAGCGCAGGCTTTCCCATAAGCTATGAACCAGGCTCCTGTCCGCCTCTGCTGGTAACGGGCGTGCCAGGTCTGAGTGTGCAGAAGGTAGCTTCGATTTTTCTGAAAGATGCGAGGTCCCAGTGATGTATACCCACCGCCTTCCTGCACGGATGTTCTCCTGCAAAGTTTCACACTATTCTGCTTCCCATCCCGAACCATGGGAGTCCAAGAATTGAATACTTTAATGATATCCAGACTCTCTTTTTAGTTTCATCCTATCATTCCTGGAGCTCACGTTCCGCAGTGTCTTGAAGGAATAGAAAATAAACATGGTTTTATGCCTCAGGAGACAAAACTTGAGCAACATTCTCCTCGTTATGATATATTAATTTTGTGGTGTATTCTAGGGCCATAATAAAATTCACTTTGAAACTACTACCAATTTGGATTAGTTGTGTAAGCTAGTAAGGGGTCAAATTGCTCCACCATTTGGTTCAGGGGACTGTGGAATACATTCATTTCTGGAACATTTTTAGAGACAGGCCTCTTACATGATTAGTTCTGAGCAGTGCACACAGGCAAATAAAGTTCTGAGCTTCCATGAACTTACAGTCTAATGGAGAATGGAGATATTAGAATTGTAGACGACCATGTTGTGTGGTTTGTACTACAGGAGAAAGAAGCACAGTTAAGCGACTGTGTGTCAAATCAAGCGTTCTGTGTCAAATCAATGGTGTCACCAAAGCTGGGGAAAACAAACTCCCTGATCTAACATACTTTAACACATCTTTGTCTAAAGTTGTCCACATTACTTTGGGGCTCAGCCCCGGTCTGCTAGGGACCTATTGAAGGTGAATGTAACAAGAATTTAAGATGAAGAAAAGTTGACTGCAGCTAAAAAATGTCAAAGAGACAAAGTCGAAGACGTGTTGTGAGGAATGGTGAGGAAGATGGCACCTGAAAAGGGGAGTTAGCTTTGGGATAGGTCATGTAGGGCCGGACTGTGAAGGCCCTTATATATTTGATGGGGCTGGTGGGCGGGGGTGTTGCTATTGTATTTTTTTTTTAACCTCAGGTAAAGAAATATGAATTAAAATCACAGTTTTTAAGTACTTTATCATTAATCTATGCAAGATTCTTCTCTTATTTTTATTTTCCCTTTTTACCTCCAAACCCTAATTATATTCCCTAGCCCCATAGCACCCACTCTAAGATGTTTAATATATCTTCAGATATGCATGCATACCTTCTTGCAAAAGGTATATTATTTTATGTGAAAGTGTCCTTATAGAAATGATAATGTGCTACAAATCCTGTTCTGTTTCCTATATTTTTCCCTTAGCTCTAGATTTTTAAGATTCATCAATGTTGCTGTCTACTTCTGGTTGGTTGTTTCTTACTGCTACTTAGTATTCAAAAGTGCACGTGTGCCTATTTTACTATTTTAATTCTTTTCTCTAGTGATAATACCTAGGCTACCTCCAACATTCACCTATCCCAAGAAATCCCATGATGAACATCCTTATGGACTTGTGGGAGAATTTCCTTAAAATATATTTTCCATAGTTTTTCACAGGTTCTAGTTCTCAGCAACTAACAGTTGCTTTCCTGAGTGGTGGAACCAGTTGATACTCTCTCCAGCAGTGACCAAGAGTTCCATCTTCCACATTCTCAGCTACACTATTATCTCCTTTCTGATATAGGTTATTTTAGACAGAAGCTTAGACTAGATGCAATCAATAGGAGCTCTCTAAGGTTCTTCGCCTCATGAAAGCTTTGAGAAAGGGATGCTTTAGAAGAATTATACAGGAATGAATGGCCTGACTCATAAAACCAAAAGATGAAACATATGTTTATTCTCTGGGAAGTTCATAAGATATTCAGCATTAAAGAAAATAATAAAAATAAAATAAAATAATTAAAAATTTTAAATAAAGATATTCAGCATTAAAAATGCAAAATATTTTCTGCATATACTTCTTTTTTTACACAAATATCCCATTCAATCTTTGCTCCCACCCCTATGTTTGGTTAGATTGTACTGACTTGACCTGAAGCATTATTTGGTTTGGCCATGGCCAGTCTTCACCATAGCCTGGTAGTGGTAGGCAGGGAAGGGGCAGTGGAACTGCAAGACCAGAGTGTCCTGCTGAGCAGAAGCCTGGCCTCACTACATGAACTATGCCTCCTTCTCCGTCTTCAGCTGAAATTCTCCATGGCTCAGGAGGTCGAGTAGAATATATGACAATAAGTAATAACAATGAACATTTGTAGAGTACTTTGGACCCTTGCTATTCAAAGTGTGCTGCTCAGAATAGCAGCTTAGGTGTCACCTGGTATACTGCTTGGTAGAAATGCAGAATGTTGGGGCCTGACCCAGACCTATTGAATTAGAATCTGCTTTTAGCCAAGATCCCCAAGGGATCCTGTGCACATTAGTATTTAAGAAGCATTGCTTCAGTTGTTGCCAAACATCTTCACAGAGATTTGTCTTATTTAAACTCTTCCCAACACCCCTGCTTTCCTTGAGAATAGTTATATAACTCCCATGTTACAGTTGAGGAAACTGAAGCTGAGCAAGTTAAAATGTCTAGGCCAGGAGTACCGTTAAGAGCCTCTTGAAAACAGATTTTCAGACTCTGCAACTGCCTCTCATGGTCATACTTCCTTTATATCCCCTTCTCCCTGTGCCCTATTTAGCTCAGTCCAAAAGGAAAACACCCAGAAGGAGCTCATTCCTAACTGGAACAGAGGCCCATTGGAAGTGGGACCTCCTAGTCTTGTGGTCCTCCGGGATGTAAATTGCCTGCTTGAGACCAAAAGCACTCAATGCTATTCAGTCTCAATCTCTCTCCTCCACATTTATGGCAAGTTTGAGTTAGGAGAGTGCTATGGTTGAAACTTTGTGTCCCCAAAAATTTATATGTTGAAATCCTAACCACCAAGGTGATGGTATTAGGAGGTGGGGCCTTTTAAGAGGTGATTAGGTCCTGAGTGCTCTGGAATTAGTGACCTTATGAAATAAGCCCAAGGCAGTTCATTTGCCTTTTGCACAGTGCAAGGACACAGCAAGAAGGCGCTGTCTGTGAGAAAGTGGGCCTTCATCAGATGCTGTATCTGCTGGCACCTTGATCGGGAACATCCCAGCCTCCAGAACTGTGAGAAATAAATTTCTGTTGTCCATAAGCTACTGAGTTTATGGCACTTTGTTATAGCAAGCTGAATGGACTAAGACAGAAGAACAGTGAGATCTTCATTGAATGTTAGGAGCATGGAGATATTAGGGGGTCCTTCCCTTGAGGGAATTTTACCAAGTTTCACTTTTTCTTAAGAGCAGGTTAAGGTCAAGGGTTGGGATCCCTGTACAGGCCAGGTGCCAAAAAAAAAAAAAAAAAGAAAGAATGGAACAGTGAGATCTTCATTGAATGTTAGGAGCATGGAGATATTAGGGGGTCCTTCCTTTGAGGGAATTTTACCAAGTTTCACTTTCTCTTAAGAGCAGGTTAAGGTCAAGGGTTGGGATCCCTGTACAGGCCAGGTGCCAAAAAAAAAAGAAAGAAAGGAAGAAAGAAAAGAGCAGGTTAAGCAGAGGTACTTAATCTGGGGTTCTCCAGCCGTAAGGCATCTGTTGATAGGATTCAGGGGGATCTGTGAACTTGGACAGAAGAAAAATAACAACTTTATTTTCACTAATGTCTAACCAAATCTTAGCATTTCCTTCACTCTAACTATAGGAGACAAATCACAGTAGGACCAACAGGACCTTATGTCTTTGTCACTAATAGAAATCAGAGATATTTCCATATTACATGACAACTATTGCACACCTTGAAATCCTGTTTATGCTCATCACAACTTCAATATTTCTGCAGTTATTAGACCCACACTAGATCTTGTTATTAAATGATTAATAAAGGAGCACTATAATGCTAAATTTCCATTTTATTTTTTGATATTTTGACAACTGTGTATCAGTATAATGGTTCCTTTTGTAGTCTTATGAATTTCATTTTATGAACTTAAAAACATTATTCTGAGAAGTTTATAGACTTCATTAAACTGTAAAAGGACCATTTCAGATTCTGGAACCTCCATCACATCCTCCAGTCTGTTTTTGTTGTTGTTTTGGGTTGGTTTGGATCACTCCCATATTTGTATCTGTTATTGGTAGCAGCATTGCACTTAAAACCAAAGGGTCTATGTGCTTGTCTTCAGGAATGAAAGGAAGAATTTCCTGAGAAGACGGCACTCCATTGCACAGCCAGGCCAGGTGCGAGTGGGGGCTGAAGAACCCCAAGGGAGAATATGAATGATCTTGCCCTTCTGCTGGAAAATCTTTTCAACATTCTGAAGATTTCAATTTAAAATGCCACATGCTGGACGGAGGAACCATCAACCATAGCTTTCTCTCGTTTCTCACTCTTCTGCAGCTTTATGTTATAATTTTGATTATAATCCAAAAAGAAAGTAGATGTTCAGTCTTCAAAAAGGAAAACTGCTCCTCTCATACCCATGACACTAGGAAAGATTACCAGGATTCTGAAGTCTGAAAAGGGAAAAGTTAGTAACTGGGACTCTTCAGAGAAAATAAAAGCTCATATTTTTAAGCAAGCTGTAAGAACTCTACCTTTATAATTATTGATGTGCAGGGAGATGTTCATGATAGATTAAATGAAAAAAAAGCAGGTTGTAAAATAGCATATTTTATAATATATAAAGGACAAAGGAAAAAGAGTCTCGAAATATATACATCAGGGCTGGTCAGGTAGCTCAGTTGGTTAGAGTGTGATGCTGATAACACCAAGGGCTGGGGTTTGATCCCTGTACTGGCCAGCAGCCAAAAACAAAACAAAAAAACCCCCAAAAGTTATAAAATACATACATCAAAATATTAATAGTGGTTAATTCATGGAAGTAGGAGTATAGGGGATTTTCATCTTTTTATTCCCCTTGTATTTTTTTCTTTTTTATGATCAGCATGTTTTACTTTTCTTAAAAAAAGGACAATACAGCTGTTTTCATTTTGTAAAAATCAAAATGTTAAACAACTTTATTTTACTTCTACTTAGATCCTTACAGAGCTACTTAACCACTTAATTGGCTTCTCATCTCTTGGGGAGATAAAAAGAGCAGAATGGAGAGTAGAGATATTTAATTTCTTTACCAAAAAAAACCTCCTAATGTAAAGTGTTATAATATACCATGGACTTTACATAGTGGGTCAAATTAGAGCCTCCATATTCTTAGTGAGGCAAGCAACAACTGGTGCATAGACGGTGCTTGGTCAAGGTGAACTCCCTTCCTTCCTATGACACATTTATTTCCATCTCAGTGTTCAGTAGAGTGCTGTGTGGTGATATGGGATATTTTTCTTCCAGATCTACATACTTCCCATTTCTCTAACTTAAAAAATTTATTTCTGGGGGCTGCTAGATTAGCTCAGTTGGTTAGAGTGCAGCCTTATAACTCCAAAGTCACACGTTTGGATCATACCAGCCAGCCACCAAAAAAAAAATAAAAAATAAAAATGTGTGTGTGTGTGTGTGTGTGTGCATGCGTGCACATGTGTGTATTTCTTACTCTCTCCAATTTTGCATGTGTGCACATGTTCTTCCTTTTCTACTTTATACGTTTTGCTAGTCCTTCCTGTGGCTTTCTCCCAAGTGTTTTAGGTTCTTATAAAATGAATATTTTGAAAACTGTGGCTGTGAACTCTAGAGCTGAAATGAATATACACCAACGTTTCAGTTATCTCTTATGGCAAACCACCCCCAAATCCAAGGACACTCCTGCAGACAGAAGTAAGGATAGGGGGCTGTGGGGTGGAGGGGAGGCAGGAAATGCCACTTGGACTGCTCTCCTATTTATTGATCATGCTTCTGTGGGTCAGGGCTCATCTCTGCTCCATATAGTGTCAGCTAGGCCTGCATGACTGGGGCTGGAGAGTCCCAGGTGGCCGTGCTCATGTCTGGAGTCTTGGTCCTGGCTGTTGGTTGGGGTGCCTTAGTCTCCTCCACGTGGCCATTCTCCTTCCAAATATTCTCTTATTATTGAGTAGTTTAGGCCTGAGCTCCTCTGCCAACTGGCCGTTTCCATGAGTTTGAAAACAAAAGCTTCAAAGTCTTCTTAAGACCTAGGTACGGATGTCCCACTGCACCACCCCAGATTCTACTGGTCAAAGCAAATCACGGGCAGGGCCAGCCCAGAATAAAGTGGTGCAGAAAGAGATTTTACCTCTTGATGCAGAAATGGCAAATCACAGTGGAAAAGGTTATGTGGGACAGGAGGAGTTGTTGTGGAAATCTTTAGAAACAATTTACCCAACATACAGTGTTCAAGATTTCAAAAAAATTTCTTAATGAGCTTAAAAACTATGGTAATTAGTATAATGAAAATAACTAATAATATTTACCAGTTGGAGGGTATTCTACTCTGACACTTTCACTTTCTCAATCAGCCCTAGTTTGCTACTTATCTCCACTTTATGTCACACTCAGAAAATCCTGAGTGTTGCATGTAGGAAAGAAGTACTTGCTGTATCACCCTTTGCCAATATTTTATTGTGTCTGTTAGCTTCAGTCTCCTTCTTCCTCTGCCTGTGGTTCCCCAGAGGACCACCCTCAGTTCTCTTCTTTTCTCTGGTTCTTTACTTGTCCTAGGGGATTTCATCTACTCCCCTGGTTTCAACTGCTTCATATACCCCAATGACTCCTGTATAAGTCTACTTCTGTTGCTTATAACTGAGTACCTGAAACTGGATGATTTATAAAGAAATGAAATTTATCTTTTACAGGATTGGAGGCCAGGAAGTCCCAGGTCCAAGGGGTACATCTGGTGAGGTCCTTCTTCTTGGTGAGGGCTCGATGCAGAGTCCTGTGGCAACATAGAGTATCACATGGCGAGAAAATGGCAAGAGCAAGAGAGCTAACCTTCTCACTTGCTCTCTTTATTAAGCCATCAGAACCACACTCATGACAACCCATTAAACCATCAACCCATTACTTCATGAATCAATACATTTACTAGGGCGCAGTCCTTGTGGTCCAATCACCTCTTAAAGGTCCCACCTTTCCACCACCATATTGGGGGTTCAGTTCCAACATGAGCTTGAGAGGACATTAAAACAACAGTAACTCCCATATTTTAATCTCCAGCCCATGTCTTTCTCTCCTGGACTCCAGACCTGAAACTGCAACTCCTCCTGGATGTCTCTATTTGGATGTCCCATAGGTAACCTCATCTTTGCACATACTAAACCAAAAATTTTTTTTCTTTTTTGTGACCAGTAAGGGGATCAGAACCCTTGGCTTGGTGTCGCCCACACCGCACTCAGCCAGTGAGCGCACTGGCCATCCCTATATAGGATCCGAACCCGCGGCAGGAGCGCTGCACTCTCCCGAGTGAACCACGGGGTTGGCCCCTAAACCAAATTTAACATTTTCTTTCTTTTCACCAAAACCTCTCTGTGCCCCTTCCTCAGGCAATCATGCCCTATTTTTGTCCTGCTCCATCCAGTGAATCAAATCAGAAACCTGGCAGTCCTCCTCAAGAACCCTCTCTTCCTCATGTCCACATCCAATCAATTGCCAAATCCTGCTTGCTCTTGGTATCTCTATTCCATCCTCTCCAGGCCTGCCACATCTCCTTAGTTTAGGCCAGCATCATCTTTGCTGCCTACATTACTGCAAAAGCCTTCTCACTGGTGTTGGAACCCCACCCCTCTGATCCATTCTCCATATCATCCTTGCTATACTATCATCCCTGCTATACCATCATCCCTTCCTAAGACCTGTCAGGAGGTCCCCATTGTCCTAGAATAAAAGTTCCACTTCTACATTCCTTAGTATGGCACATAATGGCCGTTTATGTTTGGGGCTACTTTCCCTAACAGCCTGAGTTCCTCATCCTACCTCTCAAATCTGTGATCCAGACAATTCAGAGCATCCTGAATCCCCAGTGCTCTCTCTACTCTCCACCTCCACCCCTCCACTCCCACAGCTTAGAGATCAACTGAGGCAAGCCTTCCCTAACCCATTCCTCAGGCCTTCCAGGACCCTCTGCACACACCCCTACCTTAGCATTTACCAGACTCTATAGTAATGATGAGACCCATTGACTGTAAAGAGCAAAGAGAAAATAGCTGGTGGGTACAATGGGTCCTAATACCTGTAACTCAACTGCAGGACCTTTACATTTCAGCCCCCCTTCCACTTCCTTCATTATTCTCTTCTAAGGAGAAGCCAGGACCATCAGCAGGAAAAGTCAGCATCTATCTGAGCTATGCTTTCTACTGCCCAAGGACTTTTTTTTTTTTTTTTTCCTTTTTTTTGTCTTTTTTCGTGACCGGCAATGGATCGCAACCCTCAGTGTCGCTCGCACCCGTACCGGACCGGGACCGGCAACGGGATCGCAACCCTCGGCGTTGCTCCCGCCCCTTGCTTAGCCAGTGAGCGGGAACCGGTCTGTATGTGGGATCCGAACCCTCGGCGGGAGCGCCACCGCGCTTCCCAAGTGGTGCACTATAGCAGTGCACCACCGGGCCGGCCCCCAAGGACTTTCTTTTACTCATATCCAGGATGACAGTTTTTCATGTCCGGCCCACTAAGGGAAACACCTAGGATCTTCAGAGACAACCTACAATCTTATTTCCTCCATTAAAAAAATATATCGAGTGCCTGATATAGAATAGACACTGGATGAGAAAGATGATTATGACATGGCCACCATCTCGAAGGAGTTCGGATCTGGGTGGAGCATGGACAGGATTCAGTGTTGTAAAATCCATCTTGCAATAAGATGTGTTAAGTGCTCCACTTCCAGCATGAAGGTGTGGACAAAATGCTATGGGAGCAGAGGAAAACGATGAACTCAACCTGGAGTTACCGAGGAAGGCTTCAACAAGGTGGCAATGCAGCAAAGACCTTAAAAGCCAGGAAGGCAAAGAGGCCCTTCCCGGATAAAGAGCAACATTTGGAAGGTAGAAATAGAAAGTGAAGAAAGAGAGATGAATAAAAATGTACATTTCTTCTGTGGCACCACGGCCTCCCCTTGCACTTCAAAGAAAGTCCACATTTCATACCATGGCTTATAAATTTCTCAGTAGTCTGGCTCCTCTTGCCTCATTCTCCAACTCCGTCCCCTCTCACTTTCACTGGCACCCTCTATGCCTCCAGCCACACTACATCACACAGGGGCAATCTCCTTCATGATGTAGGGCTCTGCCTTAATTGTTCACCCTACTTAGGTGCACTTTCCCTGGCTCTTCCTGTCCTCTCAGGTTTTCAGCTTACAAGTCTCCTCCTCAAAGCAAGCTGCTCCTATCTCCCAAACCAAACCAGCTACCAGGAACAATCATATCACCCTGTTACAGTTCTATACATTGCAGTGAACTAACTTTGTAAGTGATACTTCGTGTATATGTGTTGTCTACTTGTCTTTGTCCTCCCCATCCAAGCTTTTTACGAGCAGGGACCTGGACTGTCTTGTTCACTGCTGTTAACCCAGTGCCTAGAACACATAGTAGATGCTCAACAAATATCTGTTGAATGGAGTGGATAAATGAACCAAGGCATAAGCAACACAGTGTTTATTGAATGAGGACGTGGCATAGAGACATGAAAATGCACCACACGTTTGAAGAACAGCAAGTCATTTGCTCCGGTTGTGTGCAAGGGTAAGTCTGGGTGGGAGATGAGGTTGGAGGGTTGTGAAAGTACTTGTGGGCAGACTGGATAGCTCAGAATGAAACGGCCCTTTATCTCCTGGCAACAGGAGCCAAGGATCATTTCTAAGTAGGAAGTGTCATGATTGGATCATGACTTTAAAAAAGCCATTCATTCTGGTCAGTGTGGAGTTTGGGCACTGGAAAACCAGCTGGTGTGTGGGTGGAGGCTGGATGTGGGGGAGTGCAGACTGTTTAATCCAAGCAAGAGCTGATGACAGCCTGACCTAGAGCAATATTCGAAAGGTAGAAATAGAAAGTGAAGAGATACATTTGTGAGGCAAAACTCCGGAGACCTGGGGACTAATCAGATCTAGGGCTTTGAGGGAGAAGGTGAAGGCTGGATGGGAGACAAGGAACCCATGCAGGAAAGAGTAGAAACAGCAATTTTCATTCTGGTTACGCTGAGTCTGAGGTGCCTGGGGAACATCTTTCTCTGAATCTCTAGGAATTGTGCCTACCACACTGTTCCTCCTACCCTTTTTCTCTCTTCTTTCCTGTTTTGAATCACTCCCACAGGTCATGAATGCTCCCTGCTTCTCGGCATGTTGGGGCACCATGCCAGCAGGCCCCACATTCCTGAGGAAGGGACAGGGTTCATGCCTGGACCGGCTGGCTGTGGCCACCCCAGGGGGCGGCTCCCTGACAGGAAGGAAGGCAAGCCTGCTGGCTTGGCTCACACAGGAGCTTCCTCTGCTGCAGCAGGTGCCCACGGCCAGCTGCTCCAGCCCCTCAGGCTCAGATCAACAGGATGGGACTGCCCAAGCGGAAGGAAGCCTGCAGGGAGGGACACCCCTGCAGACAGAAGCAGGGGCATGGGGTGGAGGCAAGCAGGAAGAGCTGCCTGGGCTGCTGAGCTGGCGCCTCTCCAGCAGATTCAGGAGAGGCAGTGACAGGAGGCCATTCAGTCCTCATCTCCGCCCACCCTAGGCCTCTCTAGCCCCGGCCAATGGTATTATCATTATCATTACTATTGTCGCTGGCTAAGCTGGGCCTTAGACATACCGGAAGGAACCACTGGAAGATGTTCATAGATTTGGCAGTTTCTAAAAAGATTAATTCCCTTTCTATGCACATTCTGTGGGTATTGCGAAGGAAAGGATACTTGCATTATTAGCCTTTCAGTTACTCAGAGAAGCTCGCGGGAGACAGAAATCTCCGGTTTGCTTTACGCTCCGTTATCACTGCCCGCCCCGCCCTCCCCCCTCCCCAGCAACAGCGGCTGGGGTAGCAAAATTAGGCGCCAAAGCAGAGCCGTGAACTCTCCGGATCAGGAGGCCCTGGCCCCAACCCCAGCCCCAGTGCCGGTCCCAGCACACAGGCTGATTTCAGACACCCAGACAGCCTCTAAACGGCTGGGGAAGGAAGGCGGGGATTATGGGGGCTGGTTTCGGAGGAACGGGGTGTCTTTGACCTGGCCAGCAACCCTACCTGCGGGCGTGCTCCGACGGGAGCCTGGAGCCCCCTCCCCACCCGCGGTTTCCAGGCAGGGCGTTTCCGGAGGCCTCGGTCGGGAGGTGGTGGAGGCGGGGGTGGAGGAGTCTACCTTTGAAACAGCGTGTAGACTGCAATTTAAACTTCAACTACACCGAGCTCAAACTCGATTCCGCCGCCGAGTGTCGGCGCCACATAAGGATAAAAACTCTGGTCTACGGCTTCCCACCACGCCATTGGCCCAGTTCTCGGCGCTTCCTGCGTCCCCCTTTCAGAAACCCAGACAGCCTCTAAACGGCTGGGGAAGGAAGGCGGGGATTATGGGGGCTGGTTTCGGAGGAACGGGGTGTCTTTGACCTGGCCAGCAACCCTACCTGCGGGCGTGCTCCGACGGGAGCCTGGAGCCCCCTCCCCACCCGCGGTTTCCAGGCAGGGCGTTTCCGGAGGCCTCGGTCGGGAGGTGGTGGAGGCGGGGGTGGAGGAGTCTACCTTTGAAACAGCGTGTAGACTGCAATTTAAACTTCAACTACACCGAGCTCAAACTCGATTCCGCCGCCGAGTGTCGGCGCCACATAAGGATAAAAACTCTGGTCTACGGCTTCCCACCACGCCATTGGCCCAGTTCTCGGCGCTTCCTGCGTCCCCACACCATCCTCTCGGTTGCCCAGGAGGAAGGATGGGCGGAGCGGGCAGGGACCGGCACTGCTGCCTGCTCCGCCAGCGCAGGCGGCCCGGGCGTGGGCGGGGGGGCGCGCAAGCAGGTGTCTGTTCAGTGACAGAGTTCCCCTCACCCCCCTGCCCTGGTGCTCCCCACATCTCAGCGAGGCAAAACCCAGCAAATGCTCCAGAAATGCGGCTCAGTCGGCCACCGGGCTCTGCTTTCTCGCCAGACGCGCAAGAGAAGGGCGCTTCCAGTGCTAAATCTCTTGGCTCAGGCCCCTTGGCTTGCAGCCACTGCCTCCCCCACCCGCCCGGGGTCCCTCCCACGCCGCGGCTTGCTGCTAGAGGCCGGGCGCGGAGAGACGGGGTGGAGCGGGCATCCCTCCCCATCCCCCACGTGGGGCCGGTGCTCCGCAGTGCCTGGGCAAGCCACTGCGCCTCCCCGTTAGTCGCCCGCCTGCGGCACCACCCCCTAAGCCCGGGCGGGGGACGGGCGGCGAGGGGTGGGCGAGGGGCGGGGGGCGTCACTGAATCAGGTGGCTGCGGGAGTTCCCCCGGGCAGGGCCGAGAGAACACGCCGCCGGTGATTGTGTACACGCTCCACTGACACAAGCTTCACGCTGCCGGGCAGCTGCTGATCACGCGTGGCACAGCGAGCCCATTGGCCGGCGCCTCACACACCTTTGCCGCTGATTGGTCGGCCGCAGGCTCCGCCCCCGCTCCCGCCCGCGGCTCAGGGCAGGCAGAGCGGCTACCTGAATGGGGAGGGGGCAGACGGCGCGGAGCGCAGCAGCGGCGGGAGCGGCGTCGAGTGTCTCCCGGCGTCCGTCTGTGGCCAGGCAGCCAGCAGCAGCCTAGCAGCCAGTCAGCTCGCCGGCGGCCAGGCAGCCAGCCATGCTCAACTTCGGCGCTTCTTTCCAGCAGGCTGCGGTAAGTAACCTGGGGATGCCCGTTTCCTTCCTCACAGTGTCCGGGGGCCAGCGGGGTCGCGAACCCAGAGCCCCTGACATTAGCCACGCCTGGGAACCGGGGCTGCATCCGGGTACTGGGGAAGAAGGGGCTTTCTGCCTGCAGACTCTGGGCATTAGTGAGGGCATGTGTGTTGGGGAGGAGGTCGGAAGAGGAGAACTGGCACCTGGAGACGGGAGCCAGGGGACTTGGTCTAGGTGTGCAGAAGAGGAGAAGGGGCAGGTCCGCAGGGAGACCTAAGGAGGCAGATGAGGTGAGGGGGAGGATGACTGGAGGTGCGGGAGCAGCGCCCTGGCAGCGAGATTAGTGGAAGATGTGGAAGGGGAATGGGGGGAGGGATAAAAGGGCCACCCTCCACCTGGCACTGGGGAGAGATGCCCGCGTCTGCATCAGGAATGGGACCCCCAGCGAGGAAGGGGACTGCTCGCAAGCTTTTGAGGGGTGGGGTGTCCACAGGAGAAAAGGGTACGCATCTTGGGGGTCTAAGCAGAGGCTTGCAGGACGGGGGCTGCCAGCTGAGGACCGCGAGGAGGGGGCTACTCAGCAGACAGCCCAGGGTTGGGGGAGGGGGCTCCCGGCGTCGGCGCGGGGGGTGACACGCGGGCCTGGCGACCGCCGAGAG
>NW_007727396.1:384932-409209 GCF_000696425.1 Galeopterus variegatus
CGAGCCTCTCGGAGGTTAGGGCGGCCCCATCCGTCTGTCCGCGCCAGCGAGGATCTCCCCCGCCGCCCGCCCGCGCCTCCGCCCGCCCGCGCTTCCCTTTCCTGCCTCGCGCCCCACTCCCTTTCCTCCCTCCCGGTTTCCCTTCCTGCCCTTCCCAGCTCGCGCTCTTTCCTCTCTGCTTGCCTTTCTTTGCATCGGCGTCTTGAGGAGGCTTTTACACACACACGCGCTGTTCATTGCAGCTTACATAAAGCAGCGCGCGAGATTATGCAATTGCATTGTTAGCCATATTCAAGGGCAATGGCTTGTTTTCTTAGGGTTTCAACACGAAAAGATCAAGTATGTTTTAAAACAAGCCTTGAAAATAATATCTTGCAACGTAAGGAATTTTTTTCGGTATTTTTACACAATCTCTACTTTGGCCAAAAGAACCTGGACGGTGTTTGTGTGTGTGGAAAATGGGAGAGATGGTGGGTAGTGCCATTTTTACATGTAGTTCAAAAAACTTAGTATAAGACATTAAATACAGGTAGAAGTTGTACAAATAAATACAAAGCATGTGCTATTATCCTTGTCATCAAGCAGTTCTTTAAGAAATTAAAATAGATTCTATTTTGACTCTTGCAGACTCTACAGTCAGGGTTTTTGCAAATTCTGAGTAGATTATTAAGTTTTCTGATTGTCTCTTTTTTAGAATTATTGCATTAGCTGGTCATAGTTAAGCATAGCAAACCATTGTATTAAATAGATCTTATAAAAGAGAATAGAAACATCGAGAGGCTGAAACGACTAAAGCTTTTCAGTTGACCTCTTTTTACCATAGATAATCCAGTTGTCAAATAATTTTAGGTTTCAGATCTAGTATAACTTGAACTTCAAAGAGACCTTGAGAATCCCTTGATTTTCATCCCAAAGTTCAAAGTGACTTTCCAAAGGTCAGGCTCATATCAACGGCCAGAGCTTGGTCCACTGCAGTTTGCCTTTATAAGAAAGTTTTGGCCTTTTTTTTAAATTAGGGATTCATACCTCAAAAGATCTCATACCATACCAGTAGTACTGAAAAAACATAAGTGTTTTGCAGAGCCCTCCCTTAATTATTTTATCTGACCCTAGTTGCAGGTGGCTACTGTGGAAAGACTATAAAATGCTTTTCGAAGCCAATTGTTGCTTCCGTTTTTTTAATCACAGATGCATTGGTAACTGGCCTTGGTCCCCTTAACAGTGATAAGGTTTTCCTCTCTACCTTGTCAGGATGTCAGTATTCAAGCCTAGTGTGAGAAAAAGAATGAGGAAGATTTTTTATTACTGCTTCCACGAAGTCCAGATCACATGACAAGTGTAGCTGAACTTTGTATCATAGTAGGGGTGAGAGATAAATTGTTTCATTACTGCTTCCACGAAGTCTAGATCACATGACAAGTGTAGCTGAACTTTGTATCATAGTAGGGGTGAGAGATAAATTGTTTCAATTTTAACTTGGAAAATTGTGCAAGTTGTTTAAAAAGAGAGAGGGGAGAATATGTTTGCACATTGCTCTGTGTCATTTGGATGACAAAAAAATATGGTTATAGGCCTTAATCTTTTGTTTTTTAGGAGGAAAGAATGGAAATGATTTCTGAAAGGCCAAAAGAGAGTGTGTACTCCTGGAACAAAACTACAGAGAAAAGTGATTTTGAAGCTGTAGAAGCACTTATGTCAATGAGTTGCAGTTGGAAGTCTGATTTTAAGAAATACATGGAAAACAGACCTGTTACACCAGTATCTGACATGTCAGAGGAAGAAAATCTACTGCCAGGGACACCTGATTTTCATACGATCCCAGCATTTGTAAGTATTACTGTTTCTAAGGTGGATGTAAATGATAGGATTTCGTATAATTTACATAATGAACTTTAAATTTCTCATGCTGTTGCTTGTATATTTCTTTTCTCTTTAGTGTTTGACTCCACCTTACAGCCCCTCTGACTTTGAACCCTCTCAAGTGTCAAATCTGATGGCACCAGCGCCATCTCCTGGGCACTTCAAATCATTCTCAGATACTGCTAAGCCTCACATTGCTGCACCTTCCAAGGAAGAAGAAAAGAGCCCAGTATCTGCCCCCAAACTCCCCAAGGCTCAGGCAACAAGTGTGATTCGTCATACAGCTGATGCCCAACTTTGTAACCACCGATCGTGCCCAGTAAAAGCAGCCAGCATCCTTAACTATCAGGACAATTCTTTTCGAAGAAGAACCCACCTAAATGTTGAGGCTGCAAGAAAAAACATACCATGTGCTGCTGTGTCACCAAACAGATCCAAATGTGAGCAAATCACAGTGGTAGACGTTGATGAGAAAGCAAGTGCTGCACTTTATGACTTTCCTGTGACTTCCTCAGAGACAGTCATCTGTAGGTCTCAGCCAGCCCCCATGTCCCCATCCTCACAACAGAAGTCGGTGTTGGTCTCTCCACCTGCAGTAGCCACGGGAGGAGTGCCACCCATGCCAGTCATCTGTCAGATGGTTCCCCTTCCTGCAAATAATCCTATGGTGACAACAGTTGTTCCCAGCACTCCACCCAGCCAGCCACCAGCAGTCTGCCCTCCTGTTGTGTTCATGGGCACTCAGGTGCCCAAAGGCGCCGTTATGTTTGTTGTGCCCCAGCCTGTTGTGCAGAGCCCAAAACCTCCAGTGGTGAGCCCAAATGGCACCAGACTCTCTCCCATTGCCCCTGCTCCTGGGTTTTCCCCTTCGGCCTCAAAAGTCACTCCTCAGATTGACTCATCGAGGATAAGAAGTCACATCTGCAGCCACCCAGGATGTGGCAAGACATACTTTAAAAGTTCTCATCTAAAGGCCCACACGAGAACACATACAGGTACCAACTATTTATTTATGTCTTTGAATTTTTAAATGATGAGTTTTGGGCTGTGATCACAGATACAAACCAGGCTCATTAAGGAAGAACTTGCCTAATTTGTCAGCTCAGTGGATATTTACCAGTGCAAGGTCCTCTAAAAGACTTTATCAAGTTGCTTTTGTTTTAATCTCTCAAATGATTTTTCACATGGGTGAGTAGTTACTTTAATAACGTATCTTTAAAGCCTTTGAAACGTAGGTCAAAAGGTCAGAAAACCTTTTTTTAGGTTTTTGGCTTCTTTTATAAGGGGGAGATTTTTATAAATGTGATAGAGTGAATTTTGAAAATGGAGCAATACATATCTAATACCCATTTGGCAGTTCATTAACTTATTAGCTTTTGTTATTTTAAAATGTATCTCCTCATACACCTTTAGGTATACTTGAACATGTAATTTACAGTGATTTAATAAGCACATAATAACGATGATCTGAATTTCTTTATTTCAGGAGAAAAGCCTTTCAGCTGTAGCTGGAAAGGTTGTGAAAGGAGGTTTGCCCGTTCTGATGAACTGTCCAGACACCGGCGAACCCACACAGGTGAGAAGAAGTTTGCCTGTCCCATGTGTGACCGACGGTTCATGAGGAGTGACCATTTGACCAAGCATGCCCGGCGCCATCTGTCAGCCAAGAAGCTCCCAAACTGGCAAATGGAAGTGAGCAAGTTAAATGACATTGCTTTACCCCCAACCCCTGCTCCCACACAGTGACAGTTTGGAAGGCTAAGAATCAGAACTAACTTTGGTCACAGCTGGGAGCCAGTGATGATGTGAAAATGCTTCCACTGCAAGTCTGTGGCCCTCCAGTGTGGGCTGAAAACAGAAGCCGCACAGCTGGGGGCGAAGACCCAGCCTGGGTTAGATGAAAGAAGTGCTTCGGTCACAGGCAGGTCACAGAATGGCAGGTTTCATTTCTTATCACATAAGAGAGATGAGAAAGCTTTTATTCCTTTGAATATTTTTTGAAGGTTTCAGATGAGGTCGGCACAGGTAGCACAGATTTTGAATTTGTGTGCACATTTGTTACTTTACTTTTGCTGTTTTTACTTGAGACCAACTTTTCAATGTGATTCTTCTAAAGCACTGGTTTCAAGAACAGAGACTGGAAATAAACATTACGGTACAGAGTTGGAGATGTAAAATCAGTTTGTATTATTACAGATATTGTCATCTTTTCCTAGAGTTATCTTGTTTACTATTTCTAGTTTTTCCAGTCAACTTTGTGGATGTAGTTGTTAAATATATCTTAGAACTATCATTTTTACACTATTGTTGATATTTGGAATTGAATGGCTGTAATATCGCTAAAGAGGGCCAATGGGTTGGATTCCTCATTAATTTAATTGCTTTGAAGTAGCTAAAAATTTTTTTCATTTTTTTTTGTAAGTTTAACAAATGATTATATATAGGCATTTTATTATGCTTTGAACTTTAGTTTGCCTGCAGTTTCTTGTGTAGATTTGAAAATTGTATACCAATATGTTTTCTGTAGACTATATGATACACTGCACTTTGTTTAGAAAAAAAAATCTGAAGACAAAAATATATATTGTAAAGAAGGGATATCAAGAACTTTAGATAACTCCTTGAGAAAGATGGCTTTTGTTATGAAGATATAATGTGAGCTTTATTGAATTAGAAAGTTAGTGACCATTATTCACAGATGGACAAGTGTTGTCCTATTAATTTATAGGAGTTTTTTGGGGATGTGGAGAGGTAGGTAGGTAGAAAAATTATGAAAACATTCACTTTTGTTAACAGTATTTCTGTTATATTGTATAGAGAATGATATACACAGTGGTAAAACAAAAGTAAGTTGTTAAAAATATATAGTGAAAAATGTCACTATATCTGCACATTTAACATTTTTCTGTACATTGGGTGTAGATTTCTGACATTAAAATTTGGATCCTTGAAAAACAAAAAAGAGTTTTCTCTTTAAAAAAAATCCTTGTGACTTACAATTTGCACAGTATTTCTTTTGTTGTACTTTATATCTTGTTTACAATAAAGAATTTCCTTTGGTATATATGATTGGTTCATTGCATTTGTTAAAAACTATTCTTACTCTGACCTTCATATTGATCACTTGTACTAAGACTTAGACTGAATTTCTCTAAGGATCTCATTCAAATTTAGAACTGTTGAAGTACAAGGTGTCTTCAGAAAGTTCATGGAAGGATTCGTATTATCTTTTAATTCAGTTTTTCCATGAACTTTTTGAAGTACCCTTGTATATGTTTAACATGAATCAATGTAGAATATACAAAGTGAGGCCAGTTTCTATATATTTGTTGAGATAATGTGTGAACTGGCCATTTCTAAGGAACTAGCACATTTTAGTTTTTAAAAATTCTTGCACGTTTTTGATGATTTGGGGGTGAAATAGAGCTCTGACTGTCAGCAAAACCTTAAGTAACATTAAGTTAAAGGGAGCACCACAGTGAATAATTACAAGCAATGAAACTGCTGTAGCAAATGAAAAGAAGACTGACCTATTAAATAGTAAATTGCTCACTTCTAGAAGTTAAATTAGCTCAGACCATTAAGTGATACCTTAAATACCAATAAACATATTGGTACTTAAGCTGTATGAAAGCTAATCCACCTCTAAAGAGAAATACTTGTTAGTTGCTGGTCGGTACAAACAACTAGGGGCAAAAAAAAACCCTAGGGGCTGTGAATGCTACTTGGTGTATGGAGTATAATTTTGTAGGTAAGTATTTGCTTGGAGATCCCCTTGTGGTCATGAGACCATCTTCCACAATGCCCAGCATAACCATTGACCCTAGAGTCTGGCTCACTGTGGAACACTGTGATAGGGGCAGTGTACTTTGCACCAGTTGTTAGGACAAGTGTCTTGAGTTGTCTCTGCACCTGTTGCTACTTCTTTCCTTGGAAACTTAATACCACCTAAGTGTGACACAGCTGCTGGAGAGGCCCTGCTGTTCTGCAGCTTCAGCGTTAGGAACCTGGGCCATCCTAACTCCCCTGGATTTCCTCATGGTGACAGGTCCAGAAGTGGGAATGGAGGAAGATGGCTGAAGTTTTCTCCACCTATCCCAAAGCCCAGTCCCTTGTAATGATAATGGCCAATGGAATTGTTTCTGTGTTCTTCCCAGTCCTAGAGACTTTTCCTTAGGAATCTTCTAAATAAATCCTTCAAATAAAGTATTATTTTTGACGTATGAATGTTGAGGGAGGCCATGATCTTGATGAGAAAGTTGCTCCCAAACAAGTGCATTTGTAGCACATCACAGTAGTGTGACGTGTAGCTTTAGCACTTCAATTTTTATTGCTTCTTGTCTGACATACTAAGATGAACTATATGAAATTGCTGAGATTCAGTTTTCTTAACAGTTAATTCTTTTTAGATAATTTTAGACTTAGAGAAGTTGTAAAAGTAGAGTTTCTATATACCCCTCATCCAGCTTCTTATGATAATCAAAACTAAGAAATTAACTTTGGTATAATACTATTAACTAAAGTACAAAACTTGTTTGGATTTCACTAGTTCTTTTTTTTTTTTTTAAATATATTCCTTTTTTTGGTTCTAGTCAGTACTGGCATCTGAAAGATTTTCCTGGTTTTTCTATTCTTTTTTTCTATTACAGGACCTAATCCAGGTCTCAAATTGCATTTAGTTGTCAGGCCTCTGCAACCTCCAAACTGTGGTAGTTCCTCAGTCTTTTCTTGTCTTTTGAACAATATTTGTCATTTTGTAGAATGCCCCTCAATTTGGGTTGGTCTGGTGCTTTTTCATTATTAGATTGAGGCTATGCATTAATCGGGAAAGATACCATGGAGTGATAATGCCTTTCTCAGGGCATCATTACAAGGAACACATGATGTCAATGTGCATCGCTGGTGATGCTAACTTTGCTCTCTGGGCTAAGGTGATGGCTCCTGGAATTTTCCACTATAAACTTACTTTTTTCTGTTTAAAATTATTAAATATTTGGGGGGAGATACCTTAAGACTGTGAATAACCTGTTTCTGCTTAAATTTTTCCCCACTCATTTTAATATCCTTACGTTGATCTTGCCTGAGGCTGTTATTACTGATAAGCTAATTAGAATTCTCCTGTAAGAATTGTTGCTTCTACATTTACTTATTCAGTTATTTATGCCAATGTGGACTCATGGATGTTTATGTCATTCTTTGAATCATAACACTAATTCATTTTGTGACTCAATTATTCCAACTGTGGCCCTTGTTAGTTCTTTAGGTATTCAACCATTTTTGATTGACAAAGATGGAAATTTCATATGGTTCAACTTATCGTTTATCACTGGAGTGAGAAGTGTTTGGTATTAGTGATTCCACTTTTAAAGTTTTCTTTACCCACACTGCCACCACTCCATCTAATTCAGCATCTCCCACCTGAACCCATGCAGCTGCCCCTAACTGGTCTCCCTGCCTCTAGTCTTGTTTTCCTACCATCCAGTCTCCTCACCACAGAGTCTTTTAAAAATGCAAATCTGATCATGTCATGTCCCTGTTTAAAACACCTCATAAACTTCCCAGTGCTCTTAGGATTAAGTCTAGGATTCTTAACGTGGCTTAGAACAGTGCTGCCTAATAGAAGTAAAATGTAAGCCATATATGTCATTTGAAATTTTCTAGTAGTCAAATCAAAAAGGTAAAAAAGAAAAAAAAATAACTTTAACATTCTTAACCCAATATATTCAAAATATTATCATTTCAACATATAATCAATACAAAATTGTTAATGAGATATATGACATCTTTTTTGGTATGAATATTTGAAATCCAGTCTGTATTATATACTCACAGCACATCTGTGGTAGGACTAGCGTCATTTCAAGTGCTCAGTAGCCACATGTGGCAGGTGGCTGCTGTAGTGTGCTACAGGTCTGGAAGACCCTGCCCCATTAGGGCTTCTACCAACCTCCTACACCACTTTCCACCTTATTATCTATCCTACATCAGAGCTCTGAGCCTTCATAGATGCTATTTCTTCTGCTGGGACTGTTTCTTCTGCCCTTTTACCTTGACATTTCAGCTGTCATAATAATCATTACTCTTTACTGAAATTGCTTAGTGTCTTTCTCTTTTCCCTTGACTGTAAAGCCCCATGAGGACAAGGACCCTGTGGGTCTTGCTCACTGCTGTATCACCACCATCTAGCACAGTGCCAGACACAGCAGGGGCTCAATAAATTTTGTCAAACCAAAAATTGAACCAAGAGGAGACCTGCGCAATTTTAGGGACAGAGAACAATTAAGAAGTTGTTACATGATGTGCAGGATACAGACGAAAGCAATGAAAAGCTGAAGACTGCCTTTTTCTTATTCCTATCATCCTTGGCTAGTGCTGGACCATTTATTCCACTTTCCAAACTCTTTTTAAAAGTCTCATAGCATTTAGATTCTCCTGACTGCATTTTTAGCAGGGCAGGGAAGAAATCTGATCAAGGCCAACAGAGGCTCTTAATGTGAGTTTAAAACCTCAGCCTGGACTGGCTGAGACACGTGGCCTCAGCTCTCACCCCACCCTTTCTCTCTGGAGGACATACGGAATGAGGCAGGAACAGAAATGGGGGCTTTTATCAAAGGCACTGGGCAGTCAACGAAGACTTGGAGCTAGGCAAAATCTTTTTGGAGACAACACCAGGGGACACATTAAGTCTTTCTTCAAGAGATGTCCCACTGATTTTGGTCTGGTGCTTTAATGCGGTCTTGGCATTTTTCTTTTCTTTTTTTTTTTTTCTTTTTTCTTTTTGTCTTATTTTGTGCCCGGCAACGGATCGCAACCCTCAGTGTCGCGCCCGTACCGGACCGGGACCGGCCACGGGATCGCAACCCTCGGTGTTGCTCCCGCCCCTCGCTCAGCCAGTGAGCGGCCGGTCTGTATGTGGGATCCGAACCCTCGGCGGGAGCGCCACCGCACTTCCCAAGCGGCGCACTATAGCAGTGCGCCACCGGGCCGGCCCAGTCTTGGCATTTTTCTAACCAACTTAGGACCAGCTTACAAATGACTTAAGAGTTAGTTCTCAAACAGTGCTGCCTCTAATTTTCTACATGAGTAGCTGTGCCCTGGAGAAGGTGTCAGGGAAAAAGCACTGACCAAATTAAAACACCTGGTGTATTAGGGTTCTCCAGAGGAACAACCAATAGAACAAACAATAAACACACACACACACACACACACGAGAGTTCTTCTAAAAGTCAAGGAAAGATTTGTGCCATCTTTTCTTTTTCTTTTTGGCAGCTGGCTGGAACAGGAATCAAACCCTGGACTTTAGTGTCATCAGCACCACACTAACCAACTGAGCTAACTGGCAAGCGTATTTATTATCTTTTATTAATGAACTTTTTGAAGTACCTTCATATGAGAGAAAGAGATTTATTATAAGGAATTGGTTCACGTGATTATGGTGACTAACTATTCCCAACATCTGCAGTTGTCAAGCTGGAGACCCAAGAGAGCCAATGGTGTAGTTTAGTCCAAATGCTAGCAGGCTCAAGACCCAGGAAGTGTTGATGGTTCAGTTTGGGTCCAAAGGCATGAAAAAAAACAATGTTCCAGCTTGAAGGCAGTCAGGAAGCAGGAGTTCCCGCTTACTTAGCCATTTGGTCTGTTCATGCCTTCAACTGATTGGACGAGGCCCACCCAAATTAGGGAGGGCAATCTGCTTTACTCAGTCCACCAATTCAAATGTTAATCTCTTCCAGAAACACCCTTACAGACACACCCAGAAATAATGTTTGACCAAATATATGGGCATCCTGTGGCCAATCAAGTTGACACATAAATTTAACCATCACACCTGGATTCTAGTCCTGGTTACACTGATAATTAGTTTATTCCTTGGGAAAGTTGCTTTATCATTCTGGGTCTCAGTGTCCACTTTTAAAAATAGGGCTAACCACACTTGCCTTATTCAGTTCATAGAGGTGCAGGCAAGCTCAAATAAGGTTATGTACATAAAAGGCTCTGGAAAGTATAATACATTCTATATTTGTTGGCACTGTTATAGCACCTATGTGTGGGAATATACACAGGGCCATGAATGCATTAGAATTCCCACCTAGGGTGGCTGTCTATTCTGGAAAAGGGAAGCCAGCTAGAGCTAGATGATAGAGAATTCGGATACCCAAGATTCCTACACTTCTACCTACATATCTAATTATTTGGGTGACCTATTTACAATAAATCTCCTTGCAAAGAGGCCAGTCTAATGGGAAGGAAAGCACAAAGCATAAAGTCATGGCCATCTGCTGAGCAGAGCTAAAGCAGGGGCACTTGTCACCTGATTAGAAAGCACAATTTGGGGCAGAGTTACCATAAAAGCATCCAGTATACAAACTGAGTTCATCAGTTTACTGAGTTTTCTTTGTTCTCCTTGTAATGACCCCAGCTTGAGTGAATTTGCCACATCTGAGATTAGCTAATTCATGATGAAGTGCCCAATATCAGATGCTCCATAAGGCATGGGCTAAAAATGATATGAAGTTATGCCTGGAGCTCTAGGAGTCAAAATCCCAAGGGGAACAAGGGTCAGTTCAGCACAAGTGACAAAGACAACTCTCCCCCCAGGAGATTATCAGGATGCACCTGTGCTGGGTCTGCCCAAATAACGTGGCCTCAAATTGACAGACATGGAATTCCAAAGAAGCACAACTCTCTCATCTTTGGCTTGCTGTAGCGGAAGGAATAAAACTGAATGGGGCCGTCTGCTGTTTTAAGCTTCCCCTGCCAGTTGGCATCCTGATCTTGACAGAAATTTAGAAATTCATGGCTCTCTACTCAACGATGCCAACAATCCCAGTTTGACCCTGACTGACGAGCTTGTCAGTGGGATGCTGAAAGGGGGAAAATAATCCCAAAGTATAAAAGGACGATACCTTATCTTTCTTTGATTTTATCCAAAAATATTAATTTTTTTTTTTTGACTGGTAAGGGGATTGCAACCCTTGGTACAGTGCAGTCTGCACCACGCTCAGCCAGAGAGCGCACTGGCCTTCCCTATAAAGGTTCCGAACCCGCGGCAGGAGGGCCGCTGCGCTCCCAGCGCCAGCACTCTCCAGAGTGCGCCACAGGGCCGGCCCTTAATTTTTAATTCTAATCTCAGCTGCTGCAAGGGAGAATTCCTCCCACATTGATCTTGGTGTCAGAGACATGGTGGCTGCTAAAGCCACATGCTTCTTTCTTCTCTCTGCACCACCCTGCTTGATTTTCATGCTCCGTGGTGTCCTCACCAGGTTCCTGCTGCCTTCCCACATTCTCCAACTGATGGTCTCCCCCATACCACAAAAGTGGCTAGACATGACAACTACCATGCAGATGGTCTGCCAGCCACCGGAGTGCATTGACACAGGAAAGTCACCAGCAAAGACCAAAGGAAAGAAGAGGATGTCTCTATCCACAAAGCCCATTCCAAAGTGACAGAAGAAGCATCTGCTCTATGATAATATTGGGGGACCTGAACACACCTTTCAGCATTGGACAGATCATCTAGGCAACAAATCAACAGAGTAACCATTACTCTTTCAGAAGTAGAGAAGGAATCTTATCAGTGGTGGGAGGGGGGAGAGAGAGGAGGATAGGGAGAGATTGGACAAGGGGCATAAAGAATAAGTACAATTTGTAACAATATACATACTAGTAATATTGATTTGATCAACATATGACAACATTGAATCCCCAAAAATGTAAATCAATTATGATTCAATAAAAATAAATAAAAATTTAAAAATTTAAAAAATAAGGGGCCGGCCTGTGGCTCACTTGGGAGAGCGTGGTGCTGACAACACCAAGTCAAGGGTTAAGATCCCCTTACCGGTCACCTTTTAAAAAAAAAGAAAAAAAATTTTTTTAAATAAAAATTAAATAAATAGATAAACAATTAAATAAACAGTGTTAAGAGGGTGGGAAACCCAGTTACAGTATCTGAAAGGTGGGGCCTTTAAGAGGTGATTAGATTGTGAGGACTTTGCCCTGGTGAATAGATTGATCCATTCATAAGGTAATGGGCATGGTTCTGATGGCGAAGGAGACTGAGTGAGGGGGTTGGTTCTCTCGCTCAGCCCATTCTTGCCATGTGATACCCTGCCTTCCTGTGGAAAGTTACCACCAAGAACAAAGCCTTCACCACAGGTGCCGCCTGGACCATAGACTTCCCAGCCTCCAAAACTGTAAATAAATTTCATTCCTTTATAAATTACGCAGTTTCAGGTATTCTGTCATAAACAACAGAAATGGACTAATACAGCAAGGTAGAGGACAGTGGGTGTATATGTTTTAGGGATTTCTACTAATTGGGACAATGGTATCAAAACTTCTAAGATTTGATTAACTTTTTTTTAAAAATAGAAGAGTGTCTGATATACTGGTTGTATTACTTTTCTAGGGCTGCCATAAGAAAGAACCACAGACTGGGTGGGTTAAACAACAGAAATTTATTTCCTCACAGTTCCAGAAGCTAGCATTCTAAGATCAAAGTGTCTGTAGGGTTGACTTCTGAGGCCTCTCTTCTCGGCTTGTAGATGGCTGTCTTCTCATTTCTCCACATGGTTTTTCTTCTGCATCTGTGTCCCAATCTCTTCTTCTAATGATACCAGTTATATTGCATTAAGGCCTATTCCAATGACTTGATTTAACCTTAATTAACTCTTCAAAGACCCTATTTCCAAATACAGTCACATTCTGAGGTACTGGGGTTTAGGACTTGAACATATGAAGTTTTCTGGACACAATTCAGCCCATAACATTGGTCAACATGTCAGTCTGTAGTGTTCCATCTTAAGACGCCGAGAGCAGTGTTTTCTAAACTTGTGTGAAGTTCCTATTTCTAGCATTTGGCAAATTTCCTATAAGAACTAAGTGCCCCCACCTTCTTACCCCATGTCACTCGGTGACATTATGCCCAATGCAATGCGTAATTCCCAGCCATTCGAGAGATATTTTTCAATTATGCACTTAGATAGTTCTTAGTCATGGAATCCTCTTTATCCTCAATAAATTTGTCCTTCACTACCTACATACAAGCATTATTTGTGACAATCCCTTTTTCCTCTAATTATCCCAAAAGATAAGCTTGTACATTAGTAAGATTCAGAATCCTTTCTCTGATTCCAACAATATCATTAATGGAATAGGCATCATGATGGCCTATTGTTATCCATGTTTTTAGTTCTGTTCAATTTGATCTTTCTGAGGAATTATGTATTCTCTTCCCAAATTTAAATTTAGTTCAACCAGGAAAATTCAGTAAAGGCTCTAGTCAGCCTAGCTGGCTGTAGTTATAGCCTAGCCATGATGCCTTCTGATACTATTCATCACATCCATTCTATCCTTTGTCGGTGTGGTCCTAATCACAACGATTTTCAAACAGAAAGGGGGCTGGGTCTCCACCCCTGTGAAGGTCATCATGCTGAGTTCACCAATTATTTCAGAAGCTGCTGTTCAGATACACGGTAGTGTTGCACTGCCCCCTTGTGGCCGGGAAAGGCCATGCATTCAGGTCTGGCCAATGGGTTGTGAAAGGAAATGTGTTCCCTTCTGGGCCACAGTATCTAACTGCCAGTGTTAGACCTTCCAGAGCTCCCTTTCCTTCTACTATGGTGACCACGATATTTCAGCTAGTCAGCCATAGTTCTGGAGCAAGTGTGACAAGGAAGGATGAGTGAGAACTAAACCTTTGTAGTTTTAAGACATTCTGATTTGAGGGATTATTTGTTACTGCTGCATAACCTTTACTTTATGATGTGTCCTGACTGAACTGATCTCTTTTGTCCTGTGAGGCTGCTTTGCTCCAAGTGAATTTATTCCCTCCTTCCAGGGAGCACTTTTGAGTATCAAGAGGTATTGAGGAAGGTGACTTTAAAGAACAAAAAGACCTGTTAAACTCTTCCGATGACGATGGGTAACTTATGTTGCATAATTCGAAGTTCACTGGATCCTGAACACAGAAGCCCTGCTGCAAGGTATTTGGTAGTGTCTACCTAATCTACCTAGACAGAGCAGCAAGCTGCCTTAGTCCTCTCCTTAGCCCTCTCCCTTCACACACCCCTAGAGGCCTGGTTGAGCTGGTGGAATGAAGGTTATGAACCACTGTTTTAACAGTTGCAGTGATACCATCTAGATAACTCTTGAGCTGATTCCCTGACTATCTGATAGTAGGATCTAAGGCTAGAGCTACAAGGTGGCTTCTTCTCCCCAAGCCTGTTGCCTGGGTGCAGTGGTGTTCAATCTTTTTTTCTGAATCTCAACATTTTGGGGGATCGTTTGCTTTTGTTTTCAGACTTTTTTTAGCAGCTGTGTAGCAAATCCTTTTTAATGGGATTAAACATGGCTGTGCCCAACCCCCCCTTGCATCTCTTGACCAGTGTGCCAGCACCCTGGGTGGTCTTTGCAGTGGCCACCAGCCACTGGGGAAGAGAACTGGAGCAAGAACTTGGCCCCAGCCCTGACTTCTTTGCTCTGATTGGCTGGTTTAGCACTGGGCCTGCCCAGTGGCCATGTCTGGGATGGACATTAACAGGCAAAAACTGCTTCAGGTCAGACTGGTCCTAAGAGGCTCAACCCCCAAGGGAAAAGCAGAGTGAGCCTTAAAGCACCAGTTTCATTCTTCTCCGCTTGGAAGGTTAAAAACAAACCGTTATGATCCTTGGCTCAAACTGTGGTTTTCCCACCTACCTAATCTTGGACATATTGCGTAACTTCCCTGAGCCACGTTTTTTCATGTGTAGAATGGACATCATGCTAATGCCTACCTTAAACAAATTTGTTTTAAGGATGGGTGGACATATTGTGTTTGAATTAGCTTCTATACAAAAGATACTTGATAAATGTTAGTTAGCATTTTTATCCCGACTCCCACCTCGCCTCTCCTTTGCAGCAGTGTCCAGTCATTGCCTGTTTCTGCTCATATTACCTCTTGCCTGGAAATGTCTCCCCTCCACTGAACACATGCAAATCTTGTTCGTTATTAATGCCCATTTCAGGACAGGGAAGGGGCAGGGCTCATCTGAAACCACCCAGAAAGTGTCTGTACTATATTAGTTTTCTAGGGCTGCCATAACAAAGAACCACAAATTGGCTCCTTGGGCCAGACAAGAGAAAAAAGAGTAAGAAATAAAAGACAGAAAGAAAAAAACCAAGACTGGATTCCAGGGAAACCTCATTGACCCGAAGTCTCCTGCACATTAGCTGACAGCTGGCTGAGCCACCAGCTGGCACCCTTGCCCCAAGCCTGTGCTTATACCCATGGAGCACACACTGAGGATGCTGTGACATTGTCAGTACGGCTGAAGCAGGCTTTTGTCTGACATCAGACATGGCACTTCCAATCCTTACCCTCAGTGACCTGTCTTCACTGGCCTATTCTCGTGCCTCAGAACGCTGCGTGCAGACTGCTGTCTGGGGAGGCCGTCGGAAACTAGCCATCACACAGTGTCCTTGCTTTGGGCATACGGGAGAAGGTGTGTGTGTGTGTGAGAGAGAAACTGAAATATGTTACACAATGAGCATCAGCATTGAATTTGCTTTCACGCAGCCACACAAATGTTTATCGTGGTCTTATTCTGTGCAGGTGGTGCTCCCAAAATTACTGTTCTTAAATGTGGATCTTAAAAACATTGAATTTGCTTTCACGCAGCCACACAAATGTTTATTGTGGTCTTATTCTGTGCAGGTGGTGCTCCCAAAATTACTGTTCTTAAATGTGGATCTTAAAAACTACTACTGTAAGTCACCCCTTTATCCATGGGGTGGGGTCCAAACTTCTCACAGCATTCATGGGACTTCAGGATCTGACCTTAGCTTCCTATTTCACTGCCTCCTGGGAACTACAAACGCCAGCAGCATCACATTCCTGTCTTCAAGGCACTCAGTGCTGGTGTGGACAGTGGCCTGCAGCACCTCCCAGACAGGGTTTACAATGGCCAAGCTCCCCTAGAAGAGCCACTTATGCTGTGCCGGCGACACGTGTAGAGGTGGGGAACACCGGCAGCGCAGCCCGCTTGCAGCTCGGACGCTCTGGCTCCAGGCCCGTCTTTCTTGGCCTCATTGTCCTCTGCTGCCTTTCTCAGAAGAGTCTGCCCTCCTCCCTGCCCTCCTGGCCTGCCCTGAAGCACTCGCTGGGTCCCCTCTTGCAGGCAAGGGAACCTCTCAACGACACACTGTACCAGGATGGGTAGCTCCCAGGGAGCTCGCCCGGGTTCTCCTGTCCTGTCCAGCCCGGCGGCCACTCGCCTGCAGACCTTTGCTGATACAGACTGGCAAGGTTCAGCGGGGTGGGGGACATGGCCACAAATGTGGATACCCCACAAGATAGTGGCTGAGCACAGGCAGGGCCCCTGGCCCCCTCATGTGTTTTATGATGTTTTTTAAAGCGGGAGAGTCTGATTCTCAGTTTCCCAGTTCTTTTTTTTTTTTTTTTCCAGCTCCCTGGTTCTGAGAACAGGACCTTTTCAGTGTATTCATACAGGATGAATAGATTAGGCTACTGATAGACTAGAAAGATAAATTCCACAAGATGACTGTGCAGGCCAGAAGGACAATTTCTTACTTTATGGTAGGGGTATTAGTTAAGGTAACCTTGGCCACTGTAACAGATAAATCCAGAAGACAGATTTTGTTTTTCACTCTTTTTCACTGCTTACTACAGTTAAGGAGTTCTCTGCTCTGCAGATGGGCACTCCTGCTCAGGCTGCTCCCTCCAGCAGTGATGCAGGAGTCAGGCGCATTTCATTTTGTGGCTCCTGGCCTCTGCCAGCCAGCCAGAAGGGGAAAGAGCAGGAAAGACTGTGCATGGGAGGGCTTTAGTTTCTAGGGCTGCTATAACAAATTATTTTTTTTTGTCTTTTTTTTTTTTGAGACCGGCCGCACCGCGCTCAGTCAGTGAGCGCTGTGAGCGAACCGGTCATCCCTATATAGGATCCGAACCCACGGTGGGAGCGCTGCTGCACTCCCAGCGCCGCACTCTCCCGAGTGCGCCACGGGCTCGGCCCCTGCTGTAACAAATTATCACTACCTTGGTGGCTTAAAATAACAGAAATGTATTCTCCCACAATTCTAAAGGCTAGAAGTCCAAAATCAAGGCATCGGCAAGGCTGATTCCTATTCCTGGTAGAGGCTGGCCATCCCTGGAGATCCTGGGCTCTTGCCTCTGTGTTCCTGTGACCTTCTCCCCTGTGTGTCTCTGTGTCTCTTCTCCTTTGCTGACACTTGCCATTGGATCTAGGGCTCACCCTAATCCAAGATCTTATCTCACATCCTTACCTTAATTACATCTTCAGAGGCCCTTATTCCAAACAAGGTCACATTCTGAGGTTCTGGATGGACATGAATTCTGGAGGGGACACTGGTGCTCGTCTTGTGCCCACTTTCCATGGGCTGAAATGAGTCACATGGCCCTACCTAACTACAGGAGACACTGGAAAACATAACCTAGCTGTGCCCAAAAGGATGAGGAATCAATTTGGGAAACAGTTGCCAATCTCTGCTACATGGGGCCCTGTCCAGGACCAGGAAGCTCAGGTTTCCAGCGAGAGGGGTGATCTTCCTTAGGCAGAACTGGATATATGCTGACAATACCTTGTATCTGTTCCCCTTTGTCTGCAGCGAGCACTGGCCGATCTGCCCACAGAAATTTGCTCTTAGATGCGTGAGCCTCAAGGTCTTCCCGCAGGTTTGATGTGTGCCAACCTAGTCAGCCACACCACTGGTCCTTCAGGTGAAATCCCTCGAGGCCTGGGTCCTGTATCATGCGGGTCTATGGTGAAGTTGTCCTCACGTCTCCTAGGGAAAGTCTGCCTCCTCTTGTTTACACCTCTTGTTGGGGAGAATACATATTCCTCATTCCTGATGCTTCCTTGCATGGGGCAGTAGCTCCACTGACTATAAGCTCCTGATGACGTCCTGACACCTTACTCCCTTGGGAGAAAGTGAGAACCTGCCAGGTTGGCGAATTTATTTATTTATTGATTGATTGATTGATTGGCCACTGGCCAGTACAGGGATGGAATCACAGACATTGGTGTTATCAACACCACATTCTAACCCACTGAGCTCATCAGCCAGCCCAGGTTGGTGATTTTAGAAGGTGGAACCCAGGCTCTTCCTCTTTCTTTCTTCTAGATGCTAGTTCCCAACAAGTTAGCTTTGGCTCCTCCAGCTGAGTGGGCAAACCTGCCTGATTTGGGGGTTCACAATTAGGAGACTTGTTACTTACAGATATAAGCCAGATTTTCCAATATCAGCATAATAAAGGTGATAGTTTTGACCCCAAATGCCTCACTTTTTTGTCTTATTGCTCATTTGGTTTAGGTGAGAAGAAGGGTACTATTTATCGAGACTTGAGAAGTCCCTGACACCTCTGCTATAGTCCTTTTAACTTCTTACTACACTTAGTTGAGTACATACTTATATTTTTTTCTTCCAAATTTTATTTTATTTTGTATTGACAGAATACATACTTATTTTTAGGGACTTTGCACAGTGCCTGAAACATAGTAGGTGTTTGTGTTTGTTGAATGAATGAATGAAAACTGAAATATATACATATATATATATATATATAAATTGCCTCTGGGAAAAAACCTGCATTATAGGGCATTATAAATTCCTAGTTTTCTGAAGTATAATTTGATGATGTTTATCAAGAGCCTGGAAAATGTTCATACTTCAATTCAGGAATTCCACTTCTAGGAATTTATCCCAAGGAAATATAATAGATATGTGCAAAGAGCTATGTCCAGGAATTTTGGCCACATTATTACTTAAAATGGCAAATGTTGAAACAATGTAAATATTTTTTATCAATCACTGTTCATTGTTATAAGCAACAGAAATTGCCTGGCTATTTTGTTTTGTTTTGTTTGGGCGGCCGAATCCTTGACCTTGGTGTTACAGTACCATGCTCTAACCAAGTGAGCTAACTGGCCAGCCCTGGCTATTTTAAGTTTTTTTAAAAAAATAAATTTATTAAAAATGACTGGATGGCTCACAGAATCTCCAGGAAAACCAAGGAATCAGTCCTGGAGGCCAGAAACGACATGCTGATTCAAGCTGCAGCATGTCTAATGAAGGTTACCTGCTGACGCCCCTGGGTGCGAACACTCTAGCGGATACGGCCAGCATCACAGCTGCTGAATGGCAGTTTCTGGAACCAATGGAGTGACCTCACCTGCCCCACCCTCCCTGGAATGGAGGGCTTCAGACCCCCCTGCTTCTTCATTCTCTAGCTTCCAATTCGAAGTGGGAGCAGGGTCATGTCGCTGGCAGAGACTAGGACATGGAAGCACACTGCAGCTGCAAGGGAGCTGGGGCAAGTATCACCTGCAACCTTCGAGGGAGGAGGCGGGTTCTGTGTCACTGGATGGGGGAGTCTCTGAACACAGGTGGAAGGTTCAGACACCAAGTGTACAATGTGGCCTATAAGAATGACGAATATCCACTACAGCGTCCTGTGCGAACCTTGCACGATTACTAAGTAAATAGCACATATGCTACATCTGAATAATGCAATACTATGGGGGCCTTTAAAAAATCATGTTTTAGAAGATATAATGACCTGAGGAAATGTTCATAAATAATTATTTTTTTAACTTATTTTATTATTAGTATTATTTTTTTACATTCTAAGATGTTGTGGAGCAGTTGGGGGAAGGGGAGAGGGAAAGAGGGAGGCGGAGAGGGTGGGAGAAGGAGGCAGGAGTGGGGCGTGATGGAGGCCTGTAGCATCACTACCTCCTTAGCTCTGGGGCACAGGGCGCTTCTAGTGGCATCTTGGTGGCCTTTGCTGGGCTGAGTGCTGACATTAGATGGGTGTGGCTGAGGCCCTTGGCCGTCCCCTGACCCTGGTCTGGGGGCTTGGGGGGCTTCCAGTCCTTCTAGGTTTCATAGGTGTTCTTTGGTGTTGTTAGACTTTTACTGGTTAATATTAGAACTTTGTCTTTGGTCTGTGGGTACTTTATTTTTTCTTTCAGTTCTGTGTTGGATTATTTGCTGTTCTCACCACTTAAAAACTCTGCACTGGAACTAATTTGCTGTCCTTTGCTTACTTCTAAAACGGGGACTTCCTAAGGGAGCCAGCACTTGAGCCCTGTGGTTGAGCCAAATTGCTGCTTTGCTGCTGATTCTCTAGGGAAGGCTTTTTGTGCAGCTCAGGTTTTAATTGCTGATCTTACAAGCACTTCTGGGTCTCGTGAGGTCTGGTGCCCCTGGGCTGTGTGGAAACTCTGGTCTGGGCCTGAGTCTTTTCAGCAAACTGCACCCCCTGCAGTTCTTTATTCCTGATCAGTCTACACAGAGTGGGGCTGTGCTGATTGGGGGGCAGATCAGCTGTCCATGTTGTGCCCCAGTGTTACCCCAGTGGGCCTGTCTTCCCCACCGCCCATGCTCCAAACACTTCCCATGGGACAGGCTGTGCTCCGGTCCCTTGCGATGACTCACTGGCCTTTGAGTTGTTCCTTTTTTCAGTTGTTTGTGGCCCCTCACTCCTATGTGGGTCCACAGGAACCCTATTAGTGGTCTTGCTGTCCCGGGGGCCACCAACGCCCTCTTCTCCCCTGTCGCCTCCAAGCAACTTCATAGGAAGGGCACAGCTGCGGCTTTTGCCAGCTCCTGCTCTGTGTGCTCACCAGCTCCAGCCTTGAAGTGGTCAGGGCTCAAAACAGTGGGATCAAACGCTGGTTCCCTTAGGAAGTCCCTCATTTCTTTCTCTCATCCTGGTTTCTCCCACCTTCATGAACCCCATAGGTCTGTCCTCCTCTTCCCCTGAGCTCTAGCAGCCCCAGCTTGGCTGTTATTGCTTTTTAACAGTTGTAAATTGGTTCCATGATATATTATTAAATGAAAAAAACCCCAAATTATGGAACAGTATGATTCCAAATATGTTTTTAAAAATTCTATGTATTTAAAAATGCAGTTATAGAGAGCAGAATGTTAATAAAGGGCTCTGAGTGGTGGGACCATTAATGATGTTTTTCTGTTTTATACTTTTCTAAGATTTCCAAATTTTCTAAATGAGCATGGATTTTTGTTATTAGCAACCAAGTTACGCAAAGATTTTCGAGAGACTAGAAGTGAGCAAAACAGACACATTAGCTGAAACATCTCAATAACAAGCTCTTCAGGAGCGCACTAGCACCACACTTGAAGGAAGAAATTGATAGCAGACTTTCTTTTCTTTTTTCTTTCTTTCTTTTTTTTTTTTGCAGCTGGCTAGTACAGGGATCGAAACTTGGACGTTGGTATTACCAGAACCATGCTCTAACCAACTGAGCTAACCGGCCAGCCCTGATGGCAGGCTTTATTAAAATCTCAGCCACACCAACATCTCTCTAAGTCTGTGAGAGTTTAGATTTCTCTTCATTTTCCGTAAGCATCACCTTGTCAACCTCACTTGGGGAACATCTTGTGTAGGAATAGGTTGGAGCCACCGTTCTCCCTTCCCTGCCTCGAGGCACATCCAAGGCAGGGGACGCGGTGATTATAAACCTCCTGGATGGTGTTGGTGAGGTGGGCAGCAGGGCTGGTTTGGGCCCTGTTTGTCTGTGGAATGGTGGCGCCATCCAAGTGGATGGAAATAAACTGGTTGTTCTAATGTGAGCTCGAGACATTTCTCTACTAGGGAGCCTTTGGTGCGCAAAAGAAAAGGCCAAGCCTGCAGGAGTTTAAAAGACAGGGAAAAAAATAGTGAGACAACTAAATGTGTTTTTCAAAAACAGCTAAAAGCAAAAACAGGGCAAAACTCAAACTTAGCCTAAGAATATGCAGCTAAAGACATTGAGGAGAAGGAAGAAAGAAGCCAACACTTGTTGAGAAGCATCAACCCGCCAGGCTGTGGGCTGAGGGTTTTAGGGAATATTGACCTCCTTTTAGCAGGTCAATCACTCTGAAGGGGGCCCAAATGCAGCTCAGGCCAAGGGCCTGAGAGAGTCAGGCATGATATTACTTTCTAAGGGCTTCCAGACTCTCACCAATAAAACCATTCATTTTTGCAGACCACTTGATTGGGTGAGGTGTCCAGGAGTATTTAAAATGCTCTGCTCTCTGCAGTTGGAGGTGCTTATTAAAACGCAGGCATCTAGGCAAACTGAACACACAGGATCCTCTGGGGAGGGTCCGGGTCTGGGTGAGTGTTAAGCACAATTGTTTTTGAGAACCGCGGGCTAGCTGCCTTCTCCTAAGTCTGTCCAAGTCTGAGCAAAGGCGCTGGCTCAGACCTTGGCCCTGGAGCTGGCTCTGCCACTCAGGCGTGTGACCTTCAGCCCAGGCTCCACCTCCTTGCCCTGCTGGCCGGGGTAATAATACCCCTGAACTTCCACGCAAGGCTGTCAGGAGGGCAAAACGAAATAAGAGAGATAACAGAAATGAAGGCACGCTTAAGGTTAACTGATCCCTGCAAATGGGAGGCAGTGGGGCTACCTCAGATAACTTCTTTGGCTTGGAAGGTTGAGAACTCAGTGTTGAGGGGGAGGGCCAGGTGAGATTTTATGGGAGAAGGTAGGAAGGGCCTGCAAGTGGAGAAGCCAGGGAGCGTGAAGGGTGGCCAGAGGCTGTACTGCTCTGACAAACTAAAGCCAGCCCTGGAAGGGCAAACTTTACTCCTGGGAAGGCTGGATGGCGGTTTTGTGTGGTTTAATGGGGGCTAAAATGCCAAGAGTGCCTGTGGCCTCCCTTGAGACTGACCCCCAGCACCACCCCCCTGACAAGAGATAGTGTGGCTGTCTGCAAGTCTTAGGTTGGTTCCTATTCTGGCAAATTCCAATGCTGAGAGCCAAGCTTGGTTGGTCTGGCAGTTTGTTGGAGAGAGCTGTCTGGCTTCAGGGTGGCCAGGCTGGGCTTTGGGCCAGAGCTGGGCTGCTCAGATGTGGGTGAGCCATAGGGCAGGGCAAAGCAGGGTGGAAGGGGCAGACGGAGAGATGCCAGGCCCCAGGCAAGAGTCCCGGAGGCCTTGCCCTAGCCTGGGAAGCCTTAGAGAATGTTACTGTTTCGTGGTGACCACCCAGGGAATCAGCTTTGGAGAAGAAAGGAGAGGGTGCCCCCTGCTGATGGGTGGGATTTTGGGGAGTTGGAGAAGTGCTTTTTCTGGGAGGGATAATTCATTTTCCTCCAGGAGGATCCTTTGCTGGCCAGCCCCACCCCTTCCTGGGTGTGCTGGTTTTTAGTGACCGTGAGCTGAGATGTTTTTCCTAGAAGAATGGCTCAATCCAGCCAGATTCCCTGTGCTTTCTAATTGTCTGCAGCTGGCTCTGGCTGATGCCTTTTGGGTTTGGTTTTCTTTTTTTGGACATCTTGCCCCATGGTTATTTTCTGATCTGGTTTTCTGGCAAACTGTGAGTCTAGGTAACTTTGTAATTCCTGTCATTTTAGAATCTTAATATCTCTTTTCAGACTCAGAAAGCTATTGTGATTAACCCTATCAACCCTGAAAGCAATTTTAGTGCAGGATTTGGATTAGGAAGCCTATTAAATGCACACAATGAAATCAGAACTCTATTTCCCCCAGCAAGGTTTAAAATTCTATATCAAAACTAGAACAAGTCTGTTTGTTTGTACGTACGTATGTATGTATGTATGTATGTATGTATGTATGTATGTATTTATTTGTGACTGGCCGGTATTATGTATGTATGTATGTATGTATGTATTTATTTGTGACTGGCCGGTATGGGGATCTGAAACCTTGACCTTGGTGTTATAACACTGCACTCTAACCACCTGAGCAACTGTCTAGCCCTAGAGCAAATATTCAAAAAGAAAATAATCATGTTTTAAAAAATTTTAGTCTGGAGGAAAATAGATTCTTTTTTGAGCCTTTTATCCAGGGTACTTTCAGAAAAGATTTCTGCTGTGTCTAGGGCAAGGGTTTCCAAGGATCTCAATTCCAACTATTTTAAAGAGTTTTTCTAAAATTTTTTCTAAATGGACACTTTCTGAAAAGAAGTAAAAGAAATAAAAGAATGGAAAAAACAAACAGTAAGCCTTACCATATTCTAGAAAGGCTCAGATGGTTTGTTGTGTTCTTGGAAAAATAGTTCTAGCATTGACTGCAGTGGTTTGGAAAGGACTGGAAAACAAACCGGAGTGGTTCTGCACCTGGGCTCTGCATTGGACTACCTGGGCTCCCTTGGGCTACACCACTTGCTATGTGGCCTCAGGCAAGCCTCCTAATTTCTGAAATACTCAGTTTCCTGACTAGTAAAATGGGGCATATGAGGACCACCTTGTAGGTCCATTAATGAAGATTAAATTAGATAATCTGTGTAAAGAGTATAGCACGGTGCTTGACACAGAGATTGACCAAATAAATGTTTACCATCATCATCACCACCACCATCACCACCATCACCACCACCACCACCACCACCACCACCACCACCACCACCACCACCACCACCACCAC
>NW_007727396.1:410053-422249 GCF_000696425.1 Galeopterus variegatus
CACCATCACCACCACCACCACCACCACCACCACCATCATCACCATCACCACCACCAACATCACCACCACCACCACCACCATCACCACCATCACCATCACCATCATCACCATCACCACCACCACCACCACCACCACCACCATCATCACCATCATCACCATCACCATCATCACCATCACCACCACCACCACCACCACCACCACCATCACCACCACCACCATTACCACCATCATCACCACCGTCATCATCACCACCGTCATCACCATCATCTCTCAGTGTTAGTGAGTCCACCAGTTTGCTTTCTATAGTAAAATGTGACCACTTTAAGGAATATAGTCTTTTCTCATCCTTAAAAATATAGTAACCCCGTTAGTTCTGTCACTGAGAAAAGCTCTTCCGGATTTTTTTTCAAACTAACACATCAAATAGATAGTATATGCCAACATCTGAACTGAGCACGTTACATGCCATTTCTCTTTTAATTCTCTCAACACCTTTACAAGGTTAAGTTCTCTTATTGTTAACATTTTAGGTTAAGTAACATGTCAAGATCTCACAGCTATTAGGTGGCAAGTGTAGCTCTTTAATTCAGGTCTACTGTCGTCGTTTTACTTGAGTAAATGCTTCACCATTGAGCTCTAGTCTCTTCCTCTATACAGACAAATATAGGGTAGTTGTTAAGAGCAGATAATAAATAGTCAATAAATTATTCCAAAATCGAAATGATCCATTTCATCTCAAAAATGAAGATGATGATACAATGCAGGATTGTTTCAAGATTTAAACAAGAAAGCATATTTTTATAAAGCACCTAACATGTTATGGTCATTTTATAAATGTCCGCATTCCACTTATTCATCTTAGGACGCCATCCCCACAACCTCTCACCCCAGGCCCCTCAAGAGCCTCGCGTGGAGCAAGCAGCATAAATGCTCAGTAGTGATTTTTCTCAAAGAAATGAACTTGAGCTACTTGATGGGCCTTGTTACTGGAAAAGTGCCCCCGTTTCTTGGTGGCCCAGCCCGTCCTACAGCATACCTTTGGGATGGCGGGGCCCTAGGCACTCCTGATCCCCTCTACCCTATGGGGACTCTTTTTGGAAGGTCACTTGAGTAAAGGGGGAGCCCTAAAGCACATCTGAGGGGTTGAGCAGGGGTTAGAGGTGGGGAGGGCTGGAGGGAGCATAGGGAGAAAACCAAGTTGAAACAAGTGAGATGAGAGACGAGGGCTGAGAAACGCAGCCCCACGCCCACCCCACGAACGACCAGCGTGCTCAGGTCAGGCGCGCGAGCCGGGAGCTTCACGACCCCGGCCCGGACGGCTTCAGGGCGGGCGGCGACGCTGGTCTCCCCGGCGGCGCGCACTCAGGGCTGGGGTGCCGGCTCCCTCGGCCCCCTCGTCCCGCTGTGGGTTCGGCCGCCCGGGGCAGGAGCAGAGAGGAGCGGGCGTGGTCGGAAGGCGGCGCACACCAGCCCTGCACAGCTGCCGAGCGCCGGGCCCCACACGGCTACTGCGGGCGACAGGCGACAGCCCGCGCATCCTCTTCTCCCAGTTCTCGGGGCTGGCAGTCCGAGAGGCAGGTGTCAGCAGGTCTGGTCTCTCCTGAGGCCTCCCTGCTGGGCTCGCACATGGCCGCTTCTCACCGTGTCCTCACACGCTCCCTCCTCTGTGTGCACACGTCCCGGGTGTCTCTGTGTGTCCAGACTCCCCCTTCTTATATGGACACCAGTCAGATTGGGTTAGGGACCGCCTAACAACATCATTTTAACTTAATAACCCTTTAAGGACCCTATCTCCAAATACGGTCACATTCTCAGGTAGTGGGGGTTAGCACTTCAACATAGGAATTTGATGGGGGGACGCAATTCAGCCCATAACAGGGGCCCTATGTCCAGCTCAGGAGAGGAGAGCAGGTACCGAGGACGAGCCAGAGGCTTCTACCACCTCCCTCACTGTGCCTGTCTCCAGCCCACCACCTGCTGAAAGAAAATAAAATTCTTTCTTGTCCCCACGCTCCCTCTTTCTGCTTTGAATACAACGGCGGAAGGTTGTGATGTCTGTTTTGCAGCAGCTGTATTAGACCATCAGTGTATTCGTGTTTTAGGGATGCTGTAACAGATCACCACAAACTAACAAATCTCCACAAACTTGGTGGCTTAAAACAACAGGAATTTGTTTTCTCACTGTTCTGGAGGTCAGAAATCTGAAATCCAGGTGTCAGCAGGGTTGGTGCCTCCTAGAGGTTCTGAGGGCGAATCCTTTGCAAGTCTCTCTCAGCCTTTGGTGATTGCCAGCAATCCTCAGTGTTCCTTGGCTTGTAAACACATTGCTCCAATCTCTGCCTCTGTCACCACATAGGCTTTTTCTCTGTCTCTCCTCCCCTCTCTTCTTTTATAAGGACAATTGTCATTGGATTTGGTGCCCATTCTAACCCAGGATGATCTCATCTCGAGATCCTTAATTACATCTTCAGAGACCCTTTTTCTAAATAATGTCACATTCACTGGTTCTGCGTGGACATATTGTTTGGGAGGCCACTAACCCACGACGATGAGGCAGCAAGTCTAAGGATGGAAAGCCAACATGAGACAATGGCAGAGGAGAATTTTAGATGATATCATTCACTCACCCATAGTTTTCGAACCACCTACCCAAGCCTGGAATTTCTCACCGCTAAGACTTGTGCTAAATAATTAAGAAGCTCTGGGGCCCAAGAAAAATGAGAGCTAACAATTCTTCCTCAGATTCACATCAGTTAAGCCTTTCAACATTTCCCGTAGTTCATTCGCTTTCGCCTAGCAAATAATTTAGTGGAACCTGGAAAATTCAGCAACATGACAAGGAAATTAAACTTAGATTACCTCTTTTGGTGGATTAGGAAGGATGTAAGAAACAGGAAAAATAAGGCCACTGCATCATTCAGTGTTGATTTATTTTGACTGGAAAGGCTTAACTTCAATTATTCCTGGTACAATCTTGTAAGAAAGCAGCTAATGTGCTCTAGGAAGCTTCATTAAGGGAACGCACGACGCCAAATTGCAGCTCGTGAGTTCATGGTCCATACAAAACCCTCCTCTGAGGTGAGATATAGAAGAGGAGGAAAAAAATAAGTCCTTTCTACAGTCAGGCAGCTGGCGTTTTTAATATTGTTTCTTCTGAAAGTATCCAGATAGTATATATATATTCTCTTTGTCTTTTTAATTTTTAAATTTAATTTCTTTATATACGCCTCAAAATATGTAAAATTTTATCCAGATGTATAAATGCAGTTGTATGTGGGTCCTCAGAATTACTGGCTGATGTTTTGCATAACCGGGTGTGGTGAGCCCTTACACAGGTCCAAGGCAAAGGCCAGGGGGCCTCTGTTCGGGGCAGCCTCCTCCCCTGGCTGGGGCCCTGTACCAGAGGAGCAGAGGAGGACCCCAGGAACCACTCTGTCTCAGACGTGCGCTTTGTCTGCACTGCTCTCATACTTTTTAGGCTCAGTGAAGCTTGGGAGTAGGACTGAGCAGTATTCAAGGGTTTCATCTCTGCCATCTCTGAAAGAACAAGTCAGGTCTTTTCAGGCGTAAGGTTTAAATATAGAGGAGTATTTTTAAAAAATTACTTGGTATATATAAAAATTTGGATTAGAATATTATACACATTCTTCTGTATCTTGCTTTTTCTTACGAAGCTCCCTACAATTTGACTGGCACAGTGCTGATGCACGCTTCTCAAGGTGCTGCATGATATTTCTGTGTGTGTACGTTCCATTCCTACTAGTGGGCATTCATGGCCTTTCCAGTTTTGTTTTTCTTTTCTTTTCTTTCTTTTTTCTTTTCCCCTTACTGTTATGAAAATTCTGCAATAGTCACCTTTGTACATATATCCTGAGGCACTGGTGCTTTTATTACTACAGAATGGATGGGATTGAGAGTACTGCCACATGGATGAACCCTGAAAACATTATGCTAAGCGAAACAAGCCAGTCACAAAGGACCACATGTTACAGGATAGCATTTATATGAAATGTCCAGTACAGGCAAATCCGAAGAGACAGAAAATAAATTGATGGTTGCTTAGAGATGCAGTGGAGGTGGGGAAAGTATACATATTATTTTATAATTAATAAAGAAAATCACACTATAATATTGTTCTATAATTTGTTGTTTTCACATAACAGTATGTCTTAGAGATATTTCCAAATTAGTACAGATAGCTCTACCTCATTCTTTTTGATGGGTGAATGATAAAGCTTAGCGTGGATAGACTCTAATTTATTTAAACATTAGTTTGTACCCCAATGGTTTGCTATTTCAAACCATGTCTCAGTGAACAACCTTATTCATATATTTTTTTTAAATTGAGGTGAGATTCATGTAACATAAAATTAATCATTTAAAAGTGAATGTTCAGTGGCATTTAGTGCATTCACAATCTGTACAACTATTTCCTCTATCTAGTTCCCAAACATTTTCATCACCCCAAAAGGAAACTTGTACTCATTAAGTCCATTAACCCTGTACCCAGTCATGCCCCATTTTACCCTCCCCTGAACTTCTGGAAACTACCAATCTTCATTTTGTCTCTATGGATTTACCTATTCTGAATATTTTCACATATATGGGATCATACAATATATGGCCTTTTTTGTCTGGCTTCTTTCACTTAGTATCATGTTTTTGAGGTTCATCCATGTTGTAGTGTGCGTCAATACTTCATTCCTTTTTATGGCTGAATAATATTCCATTGTATGAATATGCCACATTTTGTTTATTCATTAATCTATTGATGGATTGTTCATATATCTTCTTTTTTTTTTTTTAAAGATGACCTGTAAGGGGATCTTAACCCTTGACTTGGTGTTGTCAGCACCACACTCTCCCAACTGAGCCAACCGGCCATCCCTATATGGGATCCGAACCTGTGGCCTTGGTATTATCAGCACCACACTCTCCCGAGTGAGCGACGGGCCAGCCCCGATTGTTCATATATCTTTGAGCTCATAAATAACTAACACTCACTGAACATTTACTATGTGCCTGGCATTGTTCTATCACTTTAAATATATGAACTCATTTAATCCTATAGCAGTCGTGTAAGGTAGGTCCCTTACCCTACCTTGTATCCCCAGACTCAGACATTAACCTGCCACTGAATTCACCAACTCTTATTTTGCCTACCTCTACACTTCTTATGTGCTATAATACAGCACTCATTGTTTAAACCACTTTGAGTGAATTGTGCTGTTAGTTGGAGCCCAAAGCCCTCTCATATATTTATACTCACTACCCACCTCCCACCCACCCTCACCTCGATGTGAGTTCCATGAGAGCAAGAACCGTGTCTTTTGAGTTCATCCATCTTCCACAGTGCGTGGCACACAGCAGTTGCTCAACAAATACTTGTTGAGTGGAGAATGAATAAATAAAATTCTTTGAAATTGAAGTTAAGGGGCCGACCCCGTGGCACACTTGGGAGAGTGCGGCGCTGGGAGCGCAGCGACACTCCGCCCATGGGTTCGGATCCTATATAGGGATGGCCGGTGCGCTCACTGGCTGAGCGCGGTGCGGGCGACACCACACCAAGTGTTGCCATCCCCTTACCGGTCACGAAAAAGACAAAAAAAAAAAAAAAGAAATTGAAGTTAAGGGGCCGACCCCGTGGCACACTTGGGAGAGTGCGGCGCTGGGAGCGCAGCGACACTCCGCCCATGGGTTCGGATCCTATATAGGGATGGCCGGTGCGCTCACTGGCTGAGCGCGGTGCGGGCGACACCACACCAAGTGTTGCCATCCCCTTACCGGTCACGAAAAAGACAAAAAAAAAAAAAAAGAAATTGAAGTTAAGGAAACAACTGATTTTGGTTCGAGTATCAGGGAAGTCGTGGTTGTCATCATCGTCGTCGTCGTCATCGTCATCATCATCATCAGAGATGCATCCTGAAAGACAAGTGGGAGTCCATTCAGTGGAAAATGGCTTTTCAGGCAGAAGAAGTCATCCAAGGAAGCGCTAGAGCTATGAACATGCATGGCATGGCTCTAGTACTAGAGTGTGGGCTTATGTCAGTTGAAGAAATGGAGAAGAGAGGAGGCAAGGTTGGAAATGTTGGTTCAGATGCCAGAGTCTACAGGAGTCCCACGATAAAGAGTTTGGACCTTTTTCTTCAATGGTGGGAAAGTCACTGAAGATTTCAGGGTACAAAAATGGTGTGTCTGGATCAGCAATTTAGAAAGCTTCGTCTGGAAACTATTTGGAGGATAGAGTGGAGGTTGGCAAGCCTGGAGGCAGGGAGACCAATTAGGAGATGTATTTATCAGGTCCTTTTTTTTGCATTTAGGAAAAAATCAAATTCCACTGGCAAAAAGTAGACTGTATTAGCTCACCTGACCACAGGAAGGGCAGAGATATTACTGGGCTCCAGAAACACCGAGAACCTGGGTGTGGATCACTGCCAGGCCTCCTCGTCTCTGCGTGCAACTTGGAGTCTATCTGTGTGTTAGTTTCAGTCTCTCAGGCTGACTATGTTATACATGGCTGCTCGCAGCTCCTGGACCTCAGCTCTCACACTATCACTAGGACCGGGTAATGTCACTCCCTCTGTCTCAAGATCAGCTATCCCAGGGAAGGGCTCTCATTGGCAAATTTGGGTCAGGTATCTATCTCTGACCCAATCAGCAGTGTCCAAGATAACAAGATCTCAAGGCAATGACAGTTTCCTTTCAAAACACATGACCAGAGATGGGGAAGGCCTATTTCCCAGAAGAGGAGCTCTGTTTTGGGGTCTGAAAAGTCATTGTTCATGACTATCACCTGTCGCTGTGGCGTAGGCCATGAGGAGTGCTTGAACCCGGGAGCTCTGGGGAGGGAAAAGAGAAGCAAACTCGGGAGACTTTTAGGATACAGTTGACCCTTGAACAACCTGGGGATTAGGGGCACCAACCTCCACCCAGTCTACTTAGTAGTGAAGTGACTTAAGTAAAGTAGTTTAGTTAAGCACTTAAGTAGTTGACCCTCTGGATCCCGCACATAGGACAAGTCAGCCTTCTATTTATGCGGGTTCCACATACAAGTGGACCCGCACAGTTCAAGCCCAACTTGTTCAGGACTCAACTATATTCAGGTGCTGGCCTGTACTCTCCCGCAGCAGGAGCCAGCTGTCTCATCAGGCCCATCAGCCAATAGCCTGAGCCTCCCCTGGGCTTGCATCCCCCTGCTGTTTGTGGATCTTGGCAGCGTGGAATCTTGAAGACTGGAGACCAGTTCTTCTGCTTTCAGCTGCTGTTGAATGCGAGACCAAGAACAGCACAAAGCCCTGGGAGCTAAAAAACTGAGCTTCTTTCCCATGAATCACTACAAAATCACCTAGCTAAATGAGGACTCAAAATAAAATTTAAGTTAATTTAATAGTTTCAAATTTTGGACAAATAAAGTTACATTTCTTATTTCTCCAGGTTTAAAGACTGAGATTGTTCCCACATTGGTGACAGCAGCACCAGACACCTAATCAGTGCTGATCAATTAATTCCTTTTTATTTTTTTTAAAAAAAGATGACCGGTGAGGGGATCTTAACCCTTAGCTTGGTGTTGTCAGCACCACGCTCTCCCAAGTGAGCTAACCGGCCATCCCTATATAGGGATCCGAACCCGTGGCCTTGGTGTCATCAGCACCACACTCTACCGAGTGAGCCACAGGCCAGCCCGATCAATTAATTCCTTATTGGGTGATTGAGAGAAGAGCTGTCCCAGATGGGGCACTAAGGGGATCTCCAGTCAAGGAGAGCCTGAGAGAACTAGGGGAAGGAAGAACCAGGAATACAAGCTCCATGTCTTCTCTTGGGCAAGTTCTGACCCTACCCTCATTCTAGCTTCTTTCTAGATTAAGGTGGTAGTGCTGATGTATGTGTGTGTGCACATCTGGTTGGGGGAGGGTGGGATTGTATCAAAGAATGCACAGAATTCTTTAGAATTCCACTGGAGAGGACAATTCCGGAATCAAGGCACCCAAAGGAGTCTTGGGTTTTTGTGACCAACTTTTAAACAGGTTTCTCCCTTTTCCTTCTGTGGTTCTTCCACCCCACATCCCCATGCCAGAGTCCCACGGCCTGGGGCACTTGGCTCACTCTGGCCTTAGTCAGAGCTGCAGGTGTCCTCTGCTGCCTGGAACTGGCCTTAGTCAGAGCTGCAGGTGTCCTCTGCTTCCTGGAAGCATGTTCCAAATGGCAGAGTCTTGAAGCTTCTTTTTTTCTGAAGATGAAGCTCTCTTCCTGGGTGGGAACACAAAGCCCAGAATCCACATGCTGCTACTCTCCAGTGGCAGCCTCCCAAAGAAAAACATCAGCTGGAACTTTCCACCTGGCCTTAACTTTGAATGGAAGGAAGGCTGGGGGAGCAGGGATGATGGTGACAAGAGGGCTGAGTGGTTGCGCTCGGCTTTCCCTGCTGTGGCTGCTGGCGGAGAGCCTCGGGCAGGCTGGCTGGGGCTAGGGGGCAGGGTGAGAGAGGCGCTCAGCCAGGCGAGCTCGCAGGGACTGGTGCCTCTGCCCTGCGTCTGTTAGCAGCATCTGGCTGTGACCTCAGAGATTCCACTCAAGGCCTGGGAAGCTCAGGGAGGGGTGGCACCCACCACATTGTCATCCTGTTAGGGAGTGAGAAAGCCAGAGGCCTTACCCAAACCTGGGCCCAGAGGGGAAAGAATCCAAGAAGCTCAGGTGGAGGTGGGGTGGCCTGGAGGTCTGCCTCCTGGGTGGTTTTAAAGCATGCGCAGGGGCTGCCAGGAAAAGCTTACCCCACCTGGAAGATCTTAGTGGGTCAGACCTTTGGGTTATTTTTAAACCCTGGATGAAGTTCCAGACAGCATTTACCGTGCAGTCTGAACAGCTCCGGAAAGTAGCCGGAGGTGCTGGCAGGAGCTGGCATGAGAGGGCGTAGCAGCTGACTCTCAGGTCATGCTGACACAGGAGCACAGCCAAGCTCAGGGGCTGGGCTAAAGTGCAAATACCACAGGGCTGTGAACTTCAGTAACCACTAACTTCCCTGGGCCCAGCCCCCTCCACGGGGTCCCTTTCCCTTTACAGGGTCCCTTTTCCTTTCCCTTCAGAAGCTTCACACTTGAGGAAGAAAGGCATTGTAAAGTTAGATTTGCTGCAACACGAATATGCATTGAGGGTCTCTAAGGTCAGGTAGCACCAGGCCCTGCAGTGCAGGGCAGGGAGTGGGAACTGACGATGATACAAAATGCTGAGCCTGAGTGACCCAGAGGAGGGAGGGTCTGGTCTCCTGCTAGAGAACAGAGAAGGCAGAGGGAAGTTGGGGAGAGAGTGTGCAGGTTGGTCTGGGGGTGCAAAAGTCCAGGATGCAGTTAGGCTAGAGACTTGGGAGTCACTGTGTGGAGGACAGAACTAAAGCCACGCATGGGGTGAGAGGAGAGGGGAGAGAGTATAGAGAAAGAAGAGAGGAAGGCTGGTGTAAAGATGGCTCATTGTCCCCAGGATCCATTCTCCCATCATTTTTTTTTTGGTGACCTTGACCTTGGTGTTCCCAGCACCATGCTCTCCCAAGTGAGCAATCCAGCCAGCCTCCTGTCCTCATGTTAGTAATAGGACTCCCTAGTTTGAAACAGCTACATGGACACCCAGCTTGAGATTATGTTTCCCAGCTTCCCTTGCACCTTGATGTGGTCACATGACCAAGTTCTGGCTGAAGTCACGCAAGTAGAAGTGATGGCATGTGCAAATTCTAGGTCACATCCTTCAAAAAGGAAACTGCTTCCTTCTCCCCGTTCTCTTTCCCTACTGCAACAGGCTGGAACGCTGAGGTGGTGCTGGCGTGCCATCTTTGAGCATGAAAACGAGGGCACTCCATAGGAATGGTGGAAGAGCAAGGCAGAAAGGACCTGGGCTCCCAGGTGACATAGAGGCACAAATGCCCAGCTACCGTGGACTGCCTTCGTAGCTCCAGACTAGCAAGCAAAGGAGAAATACGCTGCTCTCTAGTTGGAGCCACCATTGTTGGTTAACTTAAGGAGGGGGGTATGTTTTTGTTACAGCAGCTAAGCCTGTATCCTAAGTACTACTCATACTAATCCTGATAATTCTGTTGAGAATAGAATCTTGGGGGATGCAAATGGGAAAAGGAGAGATTAAAAAAAAAAAAGAAAAGAAAAGTTAAAGAAATGAACTATCCTAGAATCCAAAGCAAGAGAGTAATGAAGTAAGAAGGCAAACAGGGCAAAATGCAGCAGAAAAATTCACGAAAACAAAGATTATCAAGAGACTCTGAAGTGGCCAGTATTTCAGCAGATTGATGGAGGCTTAAGTTAGGCATAGGAATTTATACCAGAATAGAGGTAAGAATAAAATTTCTGCCATCTCTGTGCACATTTTTTGTAAATGTGTTACAGATTTGGACATTTATAGTTCTGTATTGGCTTTTTGATTAAAAACAAACAAACAAACAAAAATACCCGGGCCATGCATGTTTGTGCTAACGAAATTGTTGGAGTGAGCAGGACAAAGTCATGTTGGGATCTAAAACCACACAAACTCTAAAAGATCTTAAAAGAACACAGTTTTTTTCCTTGGCATGCATTTCTCTGAGTTCCCTCTTTTCCCGTGGGTATTTGATATTTTAAACCTTGGTTATGGAGCATGATGACATTATTTACATGAATGTAAAGTTGTTTTCCAGCCAGCCTGAAGCTGCAGACTTGCATGTACTACCCAGACTCTGAGATAAGGACGGGACAGAAACCAAGCAGAGTCTTGGCAAGACTTTGCACCTGGCCACTTGCACAGCCCCCTCCCTCCTGCTTTCCACTTCCCACATTCTGTCCTCTCAGTCCCCTCTTTAAAAACTCCTCAATAGGGCCAGCCTGTGGCTCACTTGGGAGAGTGCGGTGCTGACAACACCAAGTCAAGGGTTAAGATCCCCTTACCGGTCATCTTTTAAAAAAAGAAAAAAAAAATTTGACTTTTGAGTCGTTTGTTCTTGAAAGGGGGCTGGCAGCCAGACTTGTGCCTGGTAACACAAGGGAGGCCAAGGTCAGAGAGAGAGGGGTCTGAGTTCACTGACCCTGTGTCACACTCACTGCTGCATTCATAGTTCTCACCCCTGAGCCCCATATCCTTGGAGAGTCCTCTGAGAACCTTGATATCCTTCTGCTGAAACACTGCATCTTTCTTGCATTTTAGTGTAGAAATTAGGGGCTGGCAGGTTAGTTCAGTTGGTTAGAGTGTGGTGTTGTTACCCCAGGTCAAGGGCTCGGATCCCATACCAGCCCACACCCTCCAGCGGTCCAAAAAAAAAAAAAATGGAAATTCAATTGGAGGGACTCCAGCCTCCTTCCTACTTTTATTCCCACTCTGTTTTCTTATTTCCCTCAGTGTGTGTGAAAACTTGCCTAATGGGACAGTGTGAGGGGTGGGGAATTAAAAGCTGAGGCTTTGTTATCACACAGACCTGACTGAATCTCAGCCATTCTCTAGCCTGTGACTTTTGGGCAAGAAACAAGACCTTTCTGCACACTCTTTCCTATCTGTAAAATGGGGATAACAGTAATTATTTCATAGGGCTGCACGGAGGGGTTAAGTGAAATAATTTTTGCAAAGTGCCCTGCACAGTTGCTGGTACATAACAATTAGTAATAAATATGGGCAATTGTTTTATTTCCAGAAATCTGTGAAAAATTTGCATGGGCTCATCTTGTTAAGGTTTTTCTCCCTGGGAGCTCTCACCTGAAACGTGAGTCTTTGTTTTGAAGAGAGCCTTAGTGGTTTAGTCCCCTGTGAGTTCAAAATTGTTCTGTAGCCTTGAAATCACTTCCGTAGCAATCTCGTTTGTCCATCGTTAATCCTGTTTTTAAGCCATTTCCTCTAGTGATTTAAAAAAAAATGATACAATGGCAAATTGGAAAACATGCCACATTGGAAGCAGTGTTGAGGTCAAATATTTATCTTTTTAAAATTATTTTTGCTGTTCATTTCATAATAAGCTAAGATTCAACATTTGGGCCATATTACTAAAATAAAAATAGATTTACATGTCTGTGAAATAAAAGCATAGTCACCATAATCTAATATCTGTATGATTTCCACAATGCAAATATATTTAGAACCTAAAAATAGAAATATTTAGGGGGCTATTTTATGATTTACTTGCATTTTTAATCTGTCAAATCTAAATTTTATTTTAGCTTTTATTTTGTTTAAAATATAT
>NW_007727397.1:0-70677 GCF_000696425.1 Galeopterus variegatus
GCTAAAAAATAAACAAATTAATTCACCCACATACACACACAAAAAAAACCGGGGGGGTGGGAATATATAACAACTATACTTTTTTGAAGTTGTTGCAACAAGCAAACGGAAAGGACATTCTTGGGGGGGAGGAGAGAGAGGGAGGAGGGAGGGAGGTGTCGGTGATGGGCCATAATAATCATATTCATTGCACAGTGACAAAATAAAAATTTAATGATAAAAAATAAATAAATAAAACCTCATGATCATGTGAAAAAAAATTGTCAAATGACTGGTCAGGGAAATCATTACAGAGGATCGGGGATTAATGCTAAGTTGAAAGATGGGGCAGGATTTGGATGTATGGGGAAAGAGAAAGGCATGATGATTGTGGAAGGAAATAGAAATTCAGATTTGTGAAGGTGCAGTGTGTTTGCAGAATGGCCAGAGAGAATATTGCAAGAAAGATAGTTTTGGATCAGATTGCATCAGATATTAAATGCTAAGCTAAGGAATATCGAATTTTTATTCTTTTATATTTTTCACCTTCTCATACTTCAAAATAGACTGCCATAAAACATTTCACTGATGCCAAATAAGAGCTGAAACTGATCACCTTCAAGAAGCTAAATAGATAGTTGTCATTCAGGATGGTATCTGAAGACATGTATTCCAAAATGTTATGTGCAGAAAATTCTATAGGGCTCACAATAATCTATAATTAGAGAACATAGCATTGTTAGAGATGAAAATCCTGAATGCACTCTGCTATGCAAAGACAAGATAGACTCAGGACTTAAAAGTATGAGTTGGCATGTAAGCGTTCATTAGCTAGGATTATGTGGGTATGGGTCTAGAGAGCTTAGAGTGGATGTGTGACTGACCAACAAAAAAGGGAAGCCAACTGTCTAAATTATAATGTTATTTGCAACCAGTAAACACTCGATTAATATGTGCTGCATCAATTATTTCATGCTAAAATTATTTATTTTGCATTTTTCACATATCAGGAACTGTTATAGGCATTGAGAATATAGTAGTAAAAACAAACAAAAAACTAGAGACAAAGGTCTTTGTGCCCATGGAACTACATTCTGGGCAAATGGGTCTGATCTGGTGAAATGATCCTCATCAATAGGCAATAAGATTCCAAGGAAGTTTTCTTACTTTGACACTGAATCTAGGCCATTGCTAGGGGTCATCAAGAGTGAAGCTTAATCTCTGGAAAAGACTACTGGGTTGGAGTTTAGTCTTCCCTGTGGAGAACTAGAATACTCTCAGAAAACCCCATCAGTATGACTGTTAGACCTGTTGGGCATGTATCTCAAGAGGTGAGGAGTTGCAATGTAAGTATGGTGATACTCCCATGCTGGACCTAGGGCAGTCAGATTTATGCTAAATCACACCTCCTTCTGGGCATGAATTTCCTGCCCTAATAAGCATTTCTATGGGGATAAAAATGAGCTGGTTATGAAGGCTGAAAGACCTTGGTTTTCTGTATGGTAAGTGATGGAATGGCAGTATAGGAAAATGGATTTTGTTAGTACTTAGATCTCATTTTAATTACATACTAATTGTTTGATGTAGAGCAATTTACTCAAGTCCCTTGAGTCCTTCAATTCTCTCTTTTGTACAATATACTTGCTTTACAGGAGTGTGTGCATATATGTATGTGTGCATTCATTTACACACACACAAGTGTGATTGTCTATGCACGTGAAAGAAAATGACATAAGATAATTTACTTAAAACTTACAGTATTGAGATAAGAGGAGCTCAGTTTCCTTGGGCTTGGGTTTCAGGACACACCTCTGGGTTTCAAGCCATTCTCCAAGGTTTCAGGCCTCTCCTCCACACCTTCCCCCAGAGGAAAGTTACTGTTGCTATTTTCAGCACCAGCACAGGGAAAATAAGACCAGGAGGGGCTGGCTTATGCAAATCCAGTGACTGGGCATGCTCAGTAGAGAAGGGGTTTATAACCCATGTAGCCAAGTATGCTCAGTAAAGTGGAGTTTAGCTTCCACTAGGGATGCTAGTGGTAGGATTTGAATATGCCTGGTGCATGTGATAGTATTTGACCAATGAACATGCTCCAAGAAGAGATCAACTAAGTATGTGCAAGACTATGTTAAATAACTGGGAACCACCTCCTTAATTAAATATGTATTAGATAATGAAACTATAAAAGTCAAATTCTGGCAGAAGACAGGGTTGTTTCTCACTTTCCTGGGGCCAACATGCGCTTTGCTGACTGAGGTGTGTGTGCTTTACTATGTAACATACTTACTCTCAGCAAACAGCTGCTCACTCTCTTAAGCCCGCCTGCACTCTGTACTGAACTTTAGGTATGCATTTCTTACTTTTGTGTTAAACTTGGTGTGAGCCCTGCTCAGTCTCTGCAGCAAGGCCACACTCTTTCTGTAGAAGCTGTATTTCTTATTTGTTACATTAAACCTGTTCTCACTTTCTGCTGTGACTCTGCTCTTGAATTCTTTCCTGTGGCGGAGTCAAGAACCTGGTAAGAGGATGGGGTAGGTTGAGGCCTGCTATCAGACCCCCTGGACCCTACTTAGCAATAATTAATCATGATAGAAACACAACCAGAGCATAGCAAGATAGGTTTTGAAGCACTGGGAGATAGAGAAAATAGGGAAGATATGTGAGGAGAAGATGAAAGGAAGAAGGATGGTAGATTCCAGACTGCTCACATCTCATTTTTTCTGATTGGGGAAGTGAAAGTGGATAAACCCTGTGCCATGAAGCAGTTTCATTAACAAAAATACAGTAAAAAAATAAAATAAAATAAAATAAAAGAGAGTGAATGTCTCCCAGGAGAGTTATGATCTAGATACTCATTTGCACATAATCAATTAAACAAACTGAGCTTAAAATTTCTGATCTTTAAAATGAAGGTAATATTAGTTTTCTCATGAGATTTTATTGAGCAACATTAAAACCTTTAGTGTAAAAGTGCCAACCCCAGTGCTTAATACTTGATAAGTGCTCAGAAAGTATTCATTCATTCAAACCTGTTTGGTGTTTCATGAAAAATAATCAGGAGGAAAATCAGTTCTTGATATGAAGCACCTGAGATGGTTAATTTTATGTGTCAACTTGGCTGGGCCACCATACCCAGATTTTTAGACAAACATTGTTCTGGGTGTTTCTTTGATGGTGATTTTTGGAGATTAACATTTAAATTGATTGTCCTTCATGATGTAAGTGGGCATCTTGCAATTAGTTGAAGGCCTAAATAGAGCGAAAGACTGGCCTACCTTGAGCAGGAAGAAATACTGTAAGCAGATTGCTTTTGGCCTCTAACTGCAACCCTTCTGTGGGTTTCTAGCTTGTCAGCCTGTCCTGTGGATTTTGGATTTACCAAGCAAGCCTCGATAATATTGTGAGCGAATTCCTTAAGATAAATCAATCTCTCTCTTTCTCTCTCTCTCTGTATATACTCATTTATTGTTCAGTTATTTATTTCTGGAGAACCCTGACTAATACAATGACTAAGTGTTATAGTCAGAGAGATTTGGAATTCCAAGCAGCCAGCAGATGGTCACCTTTCTCTGTGGGACAGGTAAGCGTGATGTGTAGACCCAGGGGGCTAAAATTTGGCAAAAGACTGACAAAAGCAAAAACAGATATCAACTAATACTGGTACAAAGATACTTCCCTAGCAATAGGGATTGCCTGAAGAGGTGTTGGTAGATAGCATCAGTCAAGATCCTACTGCAAGAACAACTGTTCATTGTTTAAAATATGCTAAATATTTTATGACTAAGTACAGCATTTGTTCATTTTATAGTTAAATTTAGCTCTTCTTAATTAATTGAAACCCACAGTTAAGAGAACGATTTCAAGTCTATTTTTAAAGTTAAAATCCTAAATCAAGTGGACCTCAATGGCATTTTTAAACTATTTATTGTATATTTATTTTTTAAAAGTTCTAGTGTATTGTTATGAACTGAATGTGTTCCCCCAAATTCATGTTGAAGCCCTAACCCCCAATGTAATGGCATTTGGAGATGGAATCTTTGGGAGGTAATTAGGGTTAGATGAAACCATGAGGGTGGGGCCCGCATGATGGAATTGGCGCCCTTATTAAAAAAGGCACCAGAGAACTTGCTCTCTCTTTCTGCCACGTGAGGACACAGAGAAAAAGTGGCTGTCTACAATTCAAGAAGAGAGCCCTCACCAGAAACCAACCATGCTGGCATCCTGATCTCAGCCTTCCAGCCTCCAAAATTGTGAGAAAATAAATTTCTGTTTTTTAAATCACCAGTTTATGGCACTTTGTTACTGGAACCTCAAGCCAACCAAGACAAGTATATTACCATTAAAAATGACATTTTGAACTAGAACAATGAAAACTTTCTATGCAATCAGTCTTTTATTTCATATTATACTGCGGTATTTGTCTATATACAGGAACATTTTTAACATAGCAGATGATCATAAAAGTGTCCACATTTGAAGTCATTATCCCTGAGCTAATACTGGGTAAATCAAATAAGTGCATGCCTTACAATTATGCCAAGATCTTTTAAAACAGAATTTTATGAACATGTGGGACCCAGTAGATGTATGGTTATTTACAAATTTAATTTGTCTTAACCCAGTAAAATTTTATAATTGCAGATAATGATATGATGAATAATAAAAAATACCCACCATGTATGCCCTGGATGGTATCATATGCTAATATTTGCATAAATGGTGTATGTTAACTCTATTTACATAAATGTTTTAGATAAATTGTGACTACTGTTATCATTAGGTGTATTAATAATGTGTCTAGTGGCAATTTTAATGGATTCTGTTTGCAATTGGTGACCCTCAAATTAAGTCTCTCTTCACTCTTATTTTAAGTGTCTCAATAACCTGAGAAGAGGACCCAACTGACACAATGACTTTTAAAATGCTTTTGAAAATATGAATTATTAGAAGTTCCCCTTGCATGGTAGATGCATAGAATTCGAAAATGTAAGAACTTGCTTCCCATAGGGTTTAGATAAGTGAGGAGAAGCCCTAAGCATGGTTCCTGGGAAGTCACTGTGAACCAGCAGAACCAGGAAGTCCTGTCTGAGAGGTCACTAGTACCATGCCCAGACAAGACTATGCTGCCAGGGGTATGCTGTGACTAGATGTAGGCTAGTCTCTTATTAGGCTTGGCTAAGGTTACAGTTCTTGGTAAGACTGCTTATTCTACCTTTGGCTTTGATCTGAGGTCATCAATTCTCTGTCATTTCGTATTTCCATAACGAGTGAAATACACATTAGTAATAATGTGAATGAGAATGTGAAACAGGCAGATTGAGCAGGGAGCATTCCTTCTTTTTAGGTATAACATCTTAGTGTTAAAAGGGTTAGGGCTTGGTGTTCGTGAGACGATCCAGAGAGGAAGGGGTTGAGACAGAAATTAGTCATCAAATCAAAGTGCTGGAACAGAATTTCTCTGTGTGGGAATGTGTGTGTGTGTGTGTGTGTGTGTGAGAGAGAGAGAGAGAGAGAGAGAGAGAGAGAGATCACACAATATAGAAAGTCTTTATATTTTTTCTATTCCTCTGTTTCTGGATAGAAAGACAATAGCAAATCATGAGTAGTGAATAAATATTTATTTAATTTGTCATGCCTTCCAAGAAAAATATTAGTTTTTCTATACGATACAAATATTATATTACTCCTCAACTGACCTCATGCATTTTGACACTTATTTACAATCAGTAAGATTGTAAACAATCTTACTATTGCCAACAATGACTATATATAGTCTTATTTTCTAACATTATCACGAAAGTACCCAATGTTAGAAGACAGAAAGAAACCCAAACTAAATTTTTGGGAAGCGCAGGTTTTATATATCCAGTCAAGTGTGGAATATTTTCTATGATATCTCTCACCTTATTAATATTTTTCTTAATTTCTAGTTGTACAATAATTAATAGGGAGTACCCTCTGAAAACTTGATATTGCCAAGCATAGAAGGAGCCATATAAAAGGAGAAGCCAAAGAAAATATGGTTTCTGCAAGGTAGGAAAGGTAATACATATATGTATATATGTATTTATATGGAATAATTAGGGAACAAAACAAAGTTCAATTTGTCCTTGGCTTATGCAGCAGGAGATTTTACAGAAATATGCTGGAAGAAGTTGATAATTGTAGAGTACAGGCTATAAATGTAAGAGGGAATAGGGGAATAAATGCAGTATGGGAAGGGTGCTGCAGATTAAATGTAGTTTCATTTATTCCAAAATTGACTGTAGTGAAAATAATAGTTTCTTGCATCACCATAGTGTTTAAAGCTTTTAAAAGTTTTCTCATATATCCTTCTACTTGATGCTTTTAACCAAACAATAATGTAGACATACCAGACACTTTTTTTTTTTCATTCTGCAGATGAGGACATTGATTCTCAGGACAGCGTAGTGATCTGTATAAAGTAAATGGCTAACTACAGGGTAGAACTAAACCACAAATCCTCCCTGTAAGCCAGCATCATCATTATTCATGCTCCTGCTCCATGTACTCCAATTGGGAGTGACCAAACCTGTATGACTGGCTCAGAGTTTTTGATCATTAGGAAGAGGTTAGGTTTGGTGATTTGTATTCAGGTATGGAGTTTGCTTTATGAAAACAGTTAAGTTGTTCACTGGATTAAATAATTCTACCTTTGTAGAGACATGTTTCTTTTGAAGGTCACGTGATATTTAATTACTCTATGCTATAGGTTCACCAGTAAGAAGCTAAAGAAAGGGAACATTTAAAATGGCAATAAATAATAAATGCATGGAAAACATATATATATATATATATCCATAGTCTATTAGCTTATGAAAACTGTTTTTTTTCTCTCCCTCTATGGGAGTTGTTCTTCTCCCAGCTCCCAAATGAATGCCTTATTTTTAAAGATTTTAGAATAATTGCTGAGGCTTTCTCTTGAATTGAAGGATACAGTTGGCAGCACTTGTTGGAACACCTGTTCAGAGCACATCCAGGTTCTAAGAGCCACTCTTCTGGGAAGTGATTTCAGGCTGTGCTTCTCAGTGGGAGGTTTCTTGCTGAGAACTCTTTAAAAAATCTCTGACATTCAATTGCAGGGCACTTGTTTCATGATGATGTTGCTGTTATTGTTTTTTTTTGTTGTTGTTGTTGTTGTTTTAGTAACATCTTCTTCTATTAGCGTTTCATAAAGTTAAACAGAGATTCAAATCCAGACGCCCCTATCTTTAATTCAACTGAGGTAGCTTCAAGTCATTTCCAAGACTCTGAAAGAGCTTAGGAAGTAAAGACAAAGGAACGTAAAGACATTTCAATGCTATTTCACCATTTTAAAGGAAAAACTTATTTTTTAAAGAAAGAGTTTAGTTCAGCAATAGTCAAAAGTTACTTTGGGCTTTATTTACTTGAGAATAGTCACCACCTCCTATCCTTGCCTCAGTTTAGCCTGTGGTTTATGTATTATTGGCTGAGTGATTGCAGAGTCCCTCTTGCACATGTATTCTTGTGGCTTTCACATGTCACCCTTTTCCTTTCATCCTAGGGCTAAAATTGTGGATTCTCCTTAATTACAATCAACTCAAAAGTTTACCCCCTTTGTTTCAAAGTCCTTATGGTATATTATGAAAGAAATTTTCTTCTCTCCGTGGATGATGATGATGATGAAGACGGTATTTCTAAAGCTTCAGTGACATGTGACGTGCACTCAACTGAGCAATGTGTAAATATTACCACATGTAACTTATAAGACAACCCTATGAAACTGACGTTTAGAAAGTTGATTATCCATGGTCCTTTAGTTATTAAGTGGCAGAAACTAGCATTAAAAACCAAATTTCTCTAGAGCCAAAACCATGCTCTTCAGATTTATATTATTTCAACTCTGAGTGCCTGCACCATCAAGGCAAACTTTTTAATGCTCACTGTATGAGTCAGGCTCTACCCATGATATTTACATTAGGACCCAGCTGACGAGGCTTCATTACAACACAAGACTGTTCCATGGCCAAAGAAGAAAAAGGGGAGAAAGAAAGATGTACCTGGACCTAAGAGCTTCTGCTCAAATATTTTATGGGCACAAGCAAGTCCCATGGCCACTCTTATCTTCAGTGGCATGGGTAATTGTAATTTAATATATGCCTGGAGGGAGGAGAGAGTTGTAAACAACCCATACGATAATCATCATGCTTAGTATTATCAAAATAGAAATTGTTTCCGAAACTCTTTCACAACAGTTGCCTAACAAGTTATTCTCTTGTTTTATTCTGTGTGTTCCTGAAGTTCACTTACTCAAAAAATCTTTTCATACTAATTCGAAAACTATAGATTGGATTCTATGCATTTCTATATTAGTTGGTGTTGGGTCGTGCCTGTAACACACACAGACCTAACAATTTCCTCATCTGGGTAATGGTAGACCTAGGACTTATCTCACAGCTATAAAATGAGAATAAAATCATGCAAGAAACATGGAAGTGGCTAATGTGGGTCTGGCGTACAGTAGGCACATGGTAAATATCAGAATATACCTCTGCTTCAACTCTTCTACTTCTCTTTCTATGACATACCTTGAAAAAAATTAAAGAAGGTGAGAATTTGTTCTTGAATTCTGATACAATGATTTCTACCATGTGAACAGCTGATTTCTCTGAATCTCATTTTCTAAAGTCCTCTCTAGCTCAACATTTTTTACGAATTTAAAAATATTTGCATCACTGAATAAAAACAGTATTCCTGATCTTTATTGAAGTCCTTTTAACTGCAATACTTTTCTATAGACATGAGAACAGGAAATTATAAAATATAAGGTGAAATCTGGGTCTTATATTTACTGACTTGTCACCTCTTCTCAGATGAGCCACTGAGCCCACTAAAGGCACAGTTTTCCCATGAGGCATGAAGTAGAAAAAAATTTCAATATCAGTTGTAAAAAGTCAACTAACTGTCTTCAATTTCTGGGAAATACAGTGTGAAAATTAGTGCTTGAGCATGAGGTCGAGCAGCCAAATGCTGTTAGATTTTGTTGACATGTGGGAAAGAGGAGACGTTCTCTCACTTGCTCCCTCATTCAAGGTCTTCATATCCCATTTTTGTTCAAAAGTTCCCATGTCAGATATGTCCATATTAGAAAACGTGGTGAAACATACTATGACCATGATAAAAATTGTACTGGATGTGAAGAATGTGCCCAGAAGCCTACAATTTGCATAGCTTGTTTATTAAAACATCTGAATCATTCTAACCACCAGTTAGCAACTTTGCAGGTAGTTATTAGAAAGCTGTTTCTTTACAGGAGAAGATTTAGGACTCTTTGTGGTTGGAATATTGCAGTTACTAGGTTTAGAGCTCTGCTCTAAAATTTAAACAGTCTACATTTTTAAAACATTCAATAAATTATCAGTGACTTTCCAGAACACCTACTAAGCAAAAACTAGTAAGTTAATAACTATAGTAGACACTCTAATTGTAATATAAAGATAGGAGAAAAAAAACTAATAGTATATTTTTCAAATGGCAGGTAATTTAAGATAATAGTATATTTTCAAGTGGCAGGAAAATCAGCAATGCAAAAATTAGAAGCTGTTACCACAGAGAGAAACAGGGCAGCTCTTGGTGGTTTGGAATAGTAACAGGAGTAGTTAGGATCTGAACCAGGCTTTCCAGAAAAGTGGATACTGGAGAGAAGGGTGAGAGATTGGCCTAAGAGTGATGTCAGCAACAGAATAGCTTCAGCTGGTTCTCCCTAATGCAACATCAGATAAGATTCCTTTTGTTTTTAGTTCAACCAAGAAAAGTTCATAATATTTCTAGAAGCTACTTTTACTAAGTAATTTTAAGGGTGGAAGTAAAATAAAAGTCTAGAAATTGGCTATTAATGACAAATGCTTTTGACTCTAGATTCCACTAATACCTGATAGAAGCCTCTGTGAGCTCTGTCTCTTGGCGATCAGATCTTCCCTAGACCCATTTGTGCTAAGATACTGAGCAGGGTAGATGTGATTTGGCCTCAGAGCCAACATGGTGGAATCTTTGTTTCTTCTGAGTAGTTGTTTCTGGCTACGGCTTAGAGCGTAGGGTCATTCTTTCTGCATTTAGTCTCCTCAAACTCTGTCTGACATACAGGCATCCGCACCTGGGTCTCAGTACTCTATCTCTTGACTGTCTCCTCAGTCAACTTCAGTCTGAATGCCCTGGATATGTTTTTCAAGGGTTTGTTGTTTTGTTTGATGTGTTCCCATCAGCATGTTGTGAAGGGTAGTTATCTTTTTCACATGACACCTAAGCCTTCATTTCAGCCTTTTCTCTCCTTTTGTCAAATTAGATTGTTGTTTTTCTAACTCAAGCAAACTTCCATTTCCTAAAGGCATTTATAGTACCTGATGCAAAGTCTGTGTTTAATCAATGTTGAATAATTTTGTTGAATAATTGATAAGAAAAAATTGACTGATATGTCTTGACTCCCAAAATGATCCAGTGTTCTGTTCTCCAAGTAACCAGTCCTGTTTCTTGCCTGGATTTTCTCTTTATGAGTTATTACTCAGAGTCTTCCCTCAGAAGCTCTTCTGTTCAAAATATGGTTACTACATCTCAAATTTATCAAAAAAAAAAAGCATGCAATTTGCAGGAAATGTAGCAAAAGCAATTCCTACAGGAAAGAGAAGATAAATAGCATAGTACATAAAGCCTTGCTGATCTTCCAAGCTGAATTGCATTGGTAGACACAGATCTACAAGAGTACAGAAACCCTTTCTCCAACACTACTATAGGAGATAACAGTTTTACCAACAGTAGTTTTGAAGCCAATAAATTCAGGCCCACTAGTTGTAAACTCCTGGGGATAGGGAATATATCTCCTTTTTCTTCTGACATACTTAGTAGTGGATCACAAAGGACAATAAACAAACTATAAGGGATAAGGATAAAAAAACATAGAAGGAGATAGAGGGGATTGAAATTTGCTCTACATTATTTCTTAAATGCATACTCAATAGGCAAGTTAGGGGAGGAAGAGGAGGATACTTTTAGTATACCGCCTCCCACCCCGATAGCATCATCTCTATCATTTTCCCCTTTTGTTCAATCACCAAGAAAAGAGGCCAATCAATGCTGCCTAAGTCAGTGGCTATGCTACCAATCTTGTTACTGTTTGCCATAAACCACTGGTGCCACAGATAGCACTGTGATGGAAAATACACACAAATATATAGTGGAAGAAATAATCATCTCTAAAAACAAAAATCATTATAATCATTATATAATGATTATTTAGTATATTCTGATTTAGTTCATGGAATTTTCTTTCTTTCTTTATTCCTTTTGAAATAACAACAAGCATTTCAGGAAACCCAGATACTTAAATTTTCCAAGTGTACCTGTTAACCCATATCTAGGTACATGAAGATACTATAGTGTAAAAAATACAACTTTCTTGTACTTATTAGAAAATGAAAAAAGGAATTATGTGATATCCAGGATATGAGAGATTCCCAGAGAGATGTCCCTGCCCTTAATGAGAAATCACAGAGAAGGCTGTCATCGCTTGCCTGGATGCCTGGGCTTATCAGCAGGTCTCAGAATTTAGGCCTCTGCGATATTGAGTGAAGATTATAAGCCAGATGGGCCACAAATTCTGTCAAGCCTTCTTGGCAGCTGCTCTCATTACAAAAGCCAGCCAGCCTTTTCCAAAAATAAGAATGTGAAGCAAATTGGGCTTATAGACCCTTATAATGCAATTGCACGCAGAGATAGGGGCCTGAGCGGGCAGGCAGAAATATTATTGATGGCTGGTGAAAACAGGGAATAAGATGTTATTAAGGCAACTCAGAGATAGATATCGATAGCTAATATAAAGCCTTTATTGGTTTACAGGCTCTAGGAAAAAGGGTTCACAGCTTCGACCCTTTACTTTGCTTTTAATTTCACTGGAGGTGCAAAGTTTATGAATAAAACATATCTTCACTCATGATTCTGATATTAGTCACTACTTTCTCTGTCCCTTGTTCACCAAAAGCCAGAGACATACACTAACGACATGAACCTTAGAGACTTGTGCTGAGAAAGGGAATTCTGTGTGTGTGTGTGTGTGTGTGTGTGTGTGTGTGTGTGTGTGTGTGTAGGAATGAAGAGGGCCCATTTTCTAGAAACAGTTTAACTCAAGGAAAAGAATAAATTGCATTTAAAAGAAAATGTTCAGAACGAAATACCAAGGTATGATATGACATTCAAAATAACCTACATAATAGAAGAGAAAGTAACTTGCTAGACACAATAATTGGGAGGGATGGGGAGAATCACCCAAGGTCTCAATAAGTCACACTTCTAAAACTCCAGGGAATATAATCTCAAATGATATTGACTTGAGAATAGATCAGATGGAAAAATTATTAGTTTCTTCAAACTTTGCCTATTACAAGTGGGACTGATCTTCACTTCCTGTCTGCCAGGCATTACCATAATGGTGACAGTTTTTCTCAGTTTCTTCCATTGTAATAGAAAATAATAGCTAAAATGCATATAAAACTGACTAAACTAATCAGCCATCCATTTGATAGGTTGTTATGCAATCACCACACTTTCTTCCAAAGTATTTATAAAATCAAGGGTGACGCAACCCAGTTCGTATAACAATTAGTTTAGAAATAGAGCTCATTTTGCATTACCCCTCTCTTCCCTCTCCTCTTCCACCTCTGATGAAATGTAGAAAGTACAAGGATGGCAGGCTTTGCTTATGTCTGCAAAGGACTCGTTGGATTGGACTCCGTATAATTTCAGAGGCCATGTTTACCTGGTGCAGGCACCTGGAAGGGTTATGAATAAATTTCTCAACTAAAAAGCCATTTGCACATTTCACAGTCCACCCGGCAAATGTTAGGGCAAACTAGAATTCTGTCACTGGAAACCGGTCCTTCACACTTTAAGTCCTTATATTTGTGTGCCTATGAGCACTGGCCTAATATATCATATATCAACTCTGAGAGTATCTATACCATGTTTAATTATCTGAAGAAAACATGAGAACCTCAAGCAATATTTTTTCACATCACTAAGATTTATTTCAGTTGAACTTCCACAGGAACTCAATTTTTTGTTTCAATTTTATCAAAAACTTTATATATATCTTGATACAAATAAATTATTATTTCAAGTTAATCACAATGTCTTGCATTTTAAAATTTTTTACACATGGTTTTATAAACTATTGACAGTTTGGGGGAGATTTTTAACAAGTTAGGAACTTCCAAGTTTTTATATGTTTGTCGTCTTTTGTGTATGCAGATATGGGCTTAATGAGTGGGAATGACACTTAATGAGTGCCATTCCCAACAACTAAATAATATAAAAAGAAAATATTTTCAAATATCTGGGTTTTATTTTCCCAGGTTTATTGAGGTATAATTGACAATGAAAATTGTATATATTTAAAGTGTACAACATGATGCCTTTATATATGCTGTGAAATGATTACCACAGTTAAGCTAATTAACGTATTTATCTCCTCAGTTACCCCTTTTTTATGTGTACGTATGTGTGATGAGAATACTTAAGGTCTGCTCTCATAGCAAGTATGTGATAAGTTATTACTAATTTTAAGATTTTTTTTCTATTTATGGGGAAAATGCCATTGGAATTTTAACAGGGACTGCATTGAACCTGTAGACTCCTTTGGGTAGAAATGATAATCTTCTTACCCCTGAACATGGAGTGTCTTCCCATTTATTGGTGCTGTCTTCAATTTCTCTCATCATTTTTTTTTTTTGTTTTTTTGTTTGTTTTTGTTTGTTTCTTTAGTTTTCAGTGTACAAATCTTTCAACTCCTTGGTTGAATTTATTGCTAAGTATTTTATTCTTTTTGATGGCGCATTAGTCTGTTTCTGTTGCTTATAACAATACCTGAAACTGGTTAATATAGAGAGAAATAGAATTTATTTCCTACAGAGAATTTAATTCCTACAGTTTAAGAGGCTAAGAAGACTGAAGCTCAAAGTCAAGGGAGCATATCTGCTGAGGGCCTTTTTCTTGGTGCTGACTCTCTACAGTGACTCAGGATGTCACATGACAAATGGACTGAGCAAGACAGAGCTACTGTCCTCACTCGCTCTCCTTTTAAAGCCATCAGAACCACACCCATTACTACCCGTTAATCCGTCAGTGGATTAATCCATTCACTACGGCCACGTCCTCACAATCTATTCACCTCTGAAAAGACCACACCTTTGAAATACCATAATTGGACTTCTCACCGTCTTCATACTCTTACAGTTGGGATTAAGTTTCAACCCACAGCAGATGCTATCATAAATGGGATTATTTTCTTATTTCTTTTTCAGATAGTTTGTTGTGAGTGTTAGAAACACACTGATTTGTGTATGTTTATTTTGTGTCCTGAAACTTAACCAAATTTATTTAGTAAATTTATTTATTTATTAGTTCAAACAGGTTTTTTTTGTGTGTGTGTGTGTGTGGAATCTTTAGGTTTTTCTATGTATAACATCTTGTTGTGTGCAAACATAGAAATTTTACTTAATCTGATTTAGATGACTTTTATTTCTTTTTCTTGACTGATTGCTCTGGCTAAGACTTCCAGTATCAAGTTGAGAGAAGTGGTGAGAGTAGGCATTTTTTTCTTGTTTGTGATCTTAGACAAAAAGATTTCAGCCTTTCACCATGGAATGCATTACTCAAGTAGGAGCAAGAGGCTATACCATATAGCTAAGGTGTTCATTAGGCTATACAATCTAGATTTGTGTAAGTAAACTCTATGATGTTTGCACAATGACAAAATAACCTAATGACACTTTTCTCAGAACATTTTTCCATTGCTAAGTGACACATGACTGCATTTAGGAAATAATAGGCACTGGTTTGGTTGGCCTGAGACAGATAAAACCTATTTATATACAGATTTAAAAAAAAATTATCTGAATCATTATATTCATGTAAGCAGAAATTTGTGATATCTAAATGACATGTTGCTCTTCAAAAATATTTTAATAATTATAGGGTTATTGGGGTTATTGCATCCAAATTTCAGGACCATATTAAAATATTTAATTTCTGATTATATAACATTTGTCATTAAAACTGTCAAAAATAGTCTAATGTAATGTATATATTAATGCCAAGCTCACATCAATGGTTCTTTCATTTATATTTGTATGACTGATAATCAAATAATTTTTAGAAATAGTTACTCAATATCATTTGTAATTGATTTGTGTATTTTGGTTGAGACTCTCCTGATAGTTTGTAAACTCACTGAAAAGAAGATTCACCATTTTAAATTTTAAATTTTCTAATTTTTTGTCTTTTTGTGATGAAACACATAGTCATATTTCATATACTTAACAAGTACAGAATATGTATTGGAGTAATTCTTTATTTTTATATAGTTTTCCTTAATGAGAACCCCTACATGAAAGATAGTTTTAGATATTGGCCTTAGACCCATTGAGTGTAATCTGGCATTGGAGACAATTTGTATTTATTTTTCTTCCAACTATCTCATCAATCCTACTTACACAGACTCAATCTTAAGTAAAACAGCCACAAAAATAATTGTAACTCAGTAAGTATCTTTTATAAAAGGACAGGTTTGTAGTGGAATAAAGGGAGGATATCAGATAAAAATTAAAAAGTGGAAGGTATCTTCCCATATCTACTATGAAGTGGTAGATGAAATTTTTTTCTTTGCGATAGACTTAGGAATGACATAAAATTACAACAAAAATTTGCCCTGTGATTACATTCAAGCCAGCAGAAAAGAACCCTTTGTTTTGACAGTTACTTTATTTCAACTCCTACTGACTCCAGGGTAACTGAAATGATGCTTTCTTGCTCCATGGCCTTATTTTTGCATCTCGTAGTGTCTGTATCCAGAGGGCCACTCAGGGGCATAGGACTCTTTTTGTGCCTTTCTGTTCTGTGCTGTCAGGTCTTCTTAGCATCAACCCTCATATTGCCTGTGAATGGCGATTGACATACAGGAATGAGAGCTCAGAGGTTCCAGCAGACAGGCTATTGAAGTACTAAGCATAAGAGAAGAAGCCAGAAACATCCTTTTGTTTTCCCTGTTGTTGCTGGTAGTATAGAGTTCTTTAATTATGTTGGAGCCTAATCACATATCCTTGGACAGTATCATGCAAGTCTTGCATTTTTCATCTCCCATCCTCCCCACCAAGAGCAAAAGTTTGGTCCATACTTCATTGAGTGGGGAAAAAAAATATCTTGCCTTAGTCAAATACTATATATCAAACACTATTCTGTGTCCTTTTTGTATGTAATTGTTTAATAAATGTATACAGAATTTCTTAAACCACACAACTAACCATTTCTTTTCAAATTTAGTATTAGAGATTTCTCACAAATGCTTGAAGTTTCCCTTTTCCTTGCTCAGCAAAGATATCATTGAATTTAAATATAATATAATAGTTCTGAGATACTCAATATACTACTTACTTTAAACCGAAAAAAATCTTTTTCCATATTTTACTAAAATGGATCATAGCTTTTTTAATGGACAAAATATTTCATTTATTTAAAAAGATTTTAATGAAAATTGAAACCTGTAAATAGAAAACAAAAGGGGATTCAAGAAATTGACTTTTTAAATTACTTTAGACGCAGTAATAATTTTTAAAGGCAAAAAAAAAAAAAACTCTCCACAGCACGCTAATAGTTTCTCACTAGCCATTGCAAAATGAGAGGGGGTCCAGTGAATACCTCACTGCTTTCATATGAAAAGAATGAAGGGAAGAACATGGCTTTACCTATGACTGTTGTTTCAGATTAGAATTTTCAAGCTGTTTCTAAAAATATTATGTTCAGAATTCTGGCTTTCTTATGGCAAAGAAAGAATATATCTTCCCCCTCCCTTAAATCAAATAAAAACAATATGAAAAAGGAGAATCTGTCTTTGATAAATCTAGGAGTGATCTGTAAATCCCAATCACAATGTAGGAGAAATGGCTACAATAAGCTTAGCAATGGGTAGATGGGGCAGGTGAAGATCGTGTGAAAGGATACCTATGACTGCATTATAAACTGCTGAAGAGCAGCAGATCATTCACTCCAGAAGTGACACAATGGTGACTGGAATAACAGCTTGCATTTGGAATAAGAGGTTTTGGAGTACACAGGATGACAGTGGAGGCTTCTTGGGGCCCCACTTGGCATTACAAAATAATCGAGAGAGAAAAACATAGTATGTAGGTGTGATCTTTGTGAAAGCTCTGCCTGCCATTGCATCAAGGCATAAGAGAGACTGGACTTCTGTGAGCAACCTTGTAGCTGCCTAGTTGTTGAGGAAAACTGGTAAATCAACTCTTTCTCTCTGCCTCTGTTTCTTTCTGTCAGTGTCTGCAAGCTTCAGTCTTCTTTTAGCTTTCTCATATACACAGTCAGACTCATGAGATAGAGATTCTCAATAGTCATCTTATTTCTATAAATATAAAGAAGAACAATAATTCGACCAATTGAAAACAGATAAGAATAGGGACTAAAACATTTCAACAAAACAGACAAATTTGTGAAGAAAAACCCTTTATAAACCAAAGCTCAGAAAAGATATGTGTTTTTAATAAATACTAAAATGACAGAAATATATTTTAATCACTTAGGAAAGATATGACAAAAAATAAATGAAATGATGAAAAAATTAGAAACAATACAGTAGAAAAAACAGCCAGGAGCATAAAATAAGCCTCAAAATATTATTAAAATTAAATTTAAAATATGGAATTGAAAAAGAAATAAAAGTAGGTATGAAAGATAGGGAATATAAGCATAATTGGTGCCCTGATAGAAAGACAATGAATTAATGAGGGGGGAAAAAAGATATAACTCAAGAAAATTTCTAGATGAAAAATAAAGACTAAAATCTGTGAATTGATAGGAAAAAATATTTCCCAGGGAAAACTGAAATGTATCACTCTGGAGATATGTTCTGATAATATTACTAGCCTTCAAAGGTAATGAGAGAACCCTAATGGCATATAATCCAAAAAATTTAAAACTCATCTCCACCATAAAGGCAGAAATAGTCAAGTGGCTTCAAACCTCTCAACAGCAACATTCGAAGATAGAAGACAGAGTGTATGTCTTTGTTCTCAGTCAAAACTGTCACGTAGGTTCAGTGTCAGCTAATAGATTTATATTTTCAAGCTATAAAAATTTGAGGCAATTAAGTCTTATTAAAAAGAACAACTAACAAACAACGTTCACCCAACCAAGAAGCAAATGGAGAAATTAGTAAAAGGATAAGCAATGAGCACAGAATCCATTTAAAAGTAATGCAAAGAGCGAATTTACTGTCTGAAGCCAATGAGTATCAGATTCAGGATCCCTCACTTGCACACACACCTTCCAAGGCCAGCTATGTGTGTGTTTCAGGCGGGGGGGGTTCCTAGTATTACCTTCACATACTCATACATTTTAAAATCTGCAAACAAAGATATTTTACCCACTATTGTTTAGGACTCCCATTGTTACTTCAGTTTCCCTTCTGACATCTTTCTCCTTCATTTGGAAAAGCCACAGGAATTTGGAGGATTCAGCTGAAGGGAAATTGACTTGGGAATATTTTTTAGTTAAAGTTTAAGGTGATATATTCATGTGATTCACTGTCACTTTCACAGACACTTTCACGTCACTTTCTTGGTGGGAATGTCTGAGTCCCACCACCCACTGTACCCAGAGTCAAGTTACAATGTCGTAGAGTCACAAGTCATTTGACAATGAAAATGAGTACTAGAAGTGTGTAGGTAGCAAAGTAGAACAAAGTTTGAAAAGGGTGTAGCTAGAAGCTATTCCCTGGAAATTTTTTTTAATTATCAAACATTCTACCAACACCTAGTGAAAAACGCATGTTTTCTCACATCAGGAATACACTCAATATGCAACATATACAATTACAAATGCACTGTATTCATTTTTAGCATTTTTAGTGGGAATCATGTGAAATAAGAATCTTATGTGTATAGAACATTAATCTGTGCCAATGCTACAGTGAGCGAGTAGGTATGTATGGGAAGTCACACCTTGGATTGTGTCTTTGTGTTTCTAGTAACACATCTCATCCTGATTTCTGAGGGCTCCAGATAAAAGCAAATGGAAAATAGTCCCCAGTGTAGCAAATAAAACATAAACAACAAACAGGTTAATAAGTGTTTTCATTTAAAACAGAGTTTAATCATGACAAAAAAAAAATTTAAATGCTCTGTAAATTTATTAAAAATTTCTGGGCCGGCCCAGTGGCGCACTGGAGAGTGCGCCGCTTGGGAGCGCGGGGGTGCTCCCGCTGAGGGTTCGGATCCCATGTGGAGACTGGTTCCTGCTCACTGGCTGAGCGCGGTGCGGCTGCAACACCGAGGGTTGCGATCCCGTTGCTGGTCAGTAAAAAAGACAAAAAGGAAAAAAAAAATTTCTATAAATTTCTAAAAATAATTTTTAAATCTTATAACTTGTTTTGAAAGATATTCTGATAAAGATTATCTTAAATTTAATAAGCATAGTATACATTTAGAAGCCAAATTATGGGTTGGTAATCAATAACAAATTATGCAGCTGCAAGGAACTTCTGGCTTTAAAAAAATCTATTGACCATTTTAGAAAACTGACTGAATTATGTTTTTGTGTATGTTATAGAAAATATTATAAAATCATTCTCATATAAAAATGTGATCAAACAGTATGCAGACAAAAAAAGAGACAAAAGTATTATAGAGGTGTGTTTAATATTAATAAAAATATATACAATTTCCCTAGCTTTTGGGGATGTTCATATTTATTTGCTTGTTGACATTTCAGATTTGTTGTGATTTTTCAGTTCAAAGAAATAACATGTTTTTTGCATACTTCTTCAATGATATTTCTGCACTATTTTAATTAATGAGGGACAAATTGTTTATGCTCCAAGCTCTACCAAATCTAGATCTTCCCTTGGGTTAGAGAAAACAAAACCTTACATAGTATAAATCATGACAATGTGGAAATAAACAGATGGTCAGAATCTGTGTAAGTAGGCTGACTCCCTTGTCATTTTTGATAGGGGACTGTCAATAGATATTTTTTAAACCTTATATGTGAAGTCATAGAAGTATATTATTGAAACCTATAAATAGAGTAACTAAAATATCTTATATATACACATTTATATTATACATATACGTATATATATTATGAATATATATATGCAATTATATATATGTATGCAATTATATATATTATATATAATTGCATACATATATATAATATAATTATATACAATTATATATATATATATATATATAATTATATACAATTATATATATATATATATATAATTAAAATATCCATAAAAGAAGAAAGAAAAAGAGCTGTAAGAATGAAAAAAAAGATGGTTTATTTTCTTCTATTTTGTGGTGTGGGCATCAATAGATTTCAATAAAGTTCAGAATAGAAGCAAGACAGAGAGGCATAAGAATATTTTCTAAAGGCATATTTTAAAATCTTTAAAATATTTTTATATGCATTCATTAAACTTCATATAATTTATGACAATACTAATTTTGGAGGATGAGAGAGTGAATGTGGGAGTAAGTGGAAATTTAGCAATTCATTGTCATTCATATTAGGATGTTAATAAATACTCCTTAGGGAAAAGAGAAATTAAAGCTATAAATGAAGAAATAAAACAGATTGAAAATGCACAAATATTCAAACGGGAGAAAACACACCCGAAATATAGAGACATTTATGTATTAAGAAACACTGAAAGCTGAAAGTGTAACAAAAATTTAAACTTTGAATGAACATTCCATGGAATTCCTTCAGAAAATAAGATATAAATTCCATTTGTTGGGATACTTCTTAAACTAATTATTAAAATCTAAGTTTTCACAAACAATGTAAGGTGAGTTTGTTTGCAAGTTTACATGACAGATCTGGCAAAATGTACGTGATTAGTGCTACATCTTATAAAAAACCTTGACAAACTTACGTTCTAAGCTCTGCCCTCCCTCAAATGGGTACATTGTGTGTGTATTGTGTGTGTGTGTATCAAAAATAAATCCTTTTGTAAAGGAGGATGATTTCCTTAGCCAGCCTTTTCGAGACAATAAGAATAGGATTCTGTTTTTAGTTAAAAGCTAACTAGTCTGTCACAAATATCTGGAAACCTATTTATTGAGTAAAGGAGAATGAAGCCTCACCCTGCTTGGGGAGTAAGTTCAAGGGTAGAATGAGCAGCCTTTTTGGAACTAGTGTTCGCCAGTTTTAATAAACCTGTGCCAAAAACTGGGCAGAAGTGGAAGAATGAATAGATGATTTTTTACTCCCTTGTCTGAGCCTCAAGAAACACTCACTGTTGGATTTGTGAAATACACGCATGGTGGCTGTCCCATCACACCCACTTTGAAAAATCCACATCAAAGTCAATACAAACAGACAGAAAAATTCACCTTCAAAATTCTTGAACTAAATCACAACCTGCAGGGCGATGTGTGGGAGCAGTCGTCTATTTATTTCCAATTACCTGACAATCACAAGAAAAATTTGTTTCCAATATTCTTGCACCCCAGCTGGTCTTCAGTTTTCTGAGACGTGACATCGAGGGTCATTAAAGCCAGAAGCACTGGTTCTCTAGGAGAACTGACTAAACGTTCCACTGTGCTGAGTGCTGTTGGCTCAGCTGCTACTTGCTCCTGTCGTACTTCAATTTCTCTTTTTATTTTAAATTTTGTTCTCCCCCTTTTCCATTATACTGAGTAATAGATGACTCTGAATGATGTGTAAAATGGGAAACTGATGTTATGTCTGTACTTTATTGACACAGCTGCCCCAAAACAAGCCTAGCCTACATCTCTAAGTAGTGTAATTTATTATTCACTCTCCCCCACTCACCCACATATAATGGTAAGCAGAGAGAGTGATGAATTGTAATTTCTACTCTTTTGTCAAACACTTAAAAAAGAATCTAACCCCCAATTATTAAACTTGAAGCATACAATTCTTTCTTCTAAGGATTTCAGGTTCTTAGATGTATGTCCATTTGCAACACAATTGTCCACTGGTTTTAGAGACCCCTGTTCCCTCAACAAGAGGACAGCGTGGAGCCCAGTTATATCATCACATTGCCTAAGAGCCAGAGGCTACCCTCTGAGAATCTTCCAATCTCCATTACTGAGGAAGTAGAGTTCTGCATTGCTCCTTCCATCACACAGGAACTTTTAAGCATATTATATAGGCCTTCGGTGACAGTGGGACTATGGGAAAAGGAATTATTTGGTAACGTGTTAGAGGAAACTGTCATTTTGTGCTTCCAGTTTGCAGCCATGACTTATGGTTGATGTGCATTAATGGGCTAATGCCCATCAATATCACCAGGCACAAGACAAATGAACATATGTTTTCCAATTCACACATCACATAAAGAATAGTTTGTTTATGTGCTTGTGTGTTTGTGTTAAATCAGTTACCTAGCTTATTTAATTCAAATAAGTATATATTGCAACAATTCAACCTTGGTAATCAAAAGTGTAAGTGCAAGCATTGTTTAACATTTTGCCAGAGATCAAAAAATGTTACTTAGGTGTATCAGGCAAATGGAAGAAGTGGGGGGATCCAAGAGCTTGTAATGAGGACAAAAACCATCAATCAAGGAAGACAATCTTCTTATAGACTAAAATGCCAAGTTACATTTCTGCTGACTACGGATAGATGGTATTTCCTTGATCTAAGATCTTGCGTGTGTGCTTGCGTGCATGTGTAGTTCGTTTTACATACAAACATAACTACACAAGAATGTGTATTTTTGTGTATATTTTTAAATGTTGGAATGAGAATATATTATTTTCTGCAAAAAGAAATATAATCTGAAAAATCCTGCTTGGAAATGAAATAATGGGAATGAGAATACTATATAAACTATTACATGCTACAAATAAGCTAATAACTGTTATTTTCATTGTGATTCTACTGTAATTATTAGTGCATAGTAAAATGATCATTTTCAACTAGAACAGTGTGCCGCATCTTGAAGCACTTTGCCCAAGACTTAACTGGTTCTATATTTGAATATCACATTTTAGAATATGACTTCATGGCTCCTCTTCAGTTTCTCAAATCTTCAGTTGGAGAAACTAAATTTTTCTAGTGCATGCAATGTGATCTTCACTAAACTAACTTGGCTATGTTTCAGTAGTTTTTGTTTTAGGTGAATATAGATAAATTGTTTTTGTTTGTTTTGCACCTCCCTTTTCATGGCACAAACTTGGACTCACCAATGTGTAATCAAGATAGAACGTGATCTACTTTTATAAGGCAAAGCTACTTGATTGTTTGCAATGGAGAATCTATTTTTTTTTCCAATATGTAATCAAACCACTGATTCCTCTGTGTTAAACCATTCATTCAATGAGTATTTACTACAAATATTACTCTGTGCCAGGCACTCTACTACCAATGCTAATACAGCTGTGAACAAATAGACTCAGTCTGTCTTCCTGATACATTGGGTCCAGTGGAGACAAAATTCAATACCTAAACGAATATTTAAACTGTAATTATTACAAGTACTAATAGAGAAGAGTAAAGGATAGAGGGAGATAAGACAAACTGGATAGCTGATAAAGTTAGAACAAGAGAGAGGTTATCCAAGGAAGGTTTATCAGACAAAGAGAAATTTAAGAATAGGAAGGAATTCATAGGTTAGAGTGGTGAAAATGACAGGTGTGAAAGCCCTGAGGCAGGCAAGAGCTTGGAGTGCTCGAGATTAGCCCAGAAAGGCAGGGAGAGGCTGCCTTAAAGAAAAAACACCAAGAACTTTTAATTTTTTCATTGATGAAATAAAAAATCCACAGGGATTACGAAGGCAGCTTGCATTAAATAAAGAGTAGACTGAAGATGGAAGTTGGTAGCCGGGTAGGGGACGTTGTGTTAGATGCAAGGAGGATGTTCCAGAAATTCAGGCAGGAGCTGATGGGGGAATTTCCATCAATAAAATAGCCGTATATTTATGTAGACTAAAGTGTCAGACTACTCTCTGTTTTTTTTGGTGGAGTAGATGGAAAAGTGACAGCTGAGACCAGACATATGAATATGCACATGAATATACAGTATTGTATAGATTAAATGGAAAAACATTTCAATACTATCTCCTAGGATTCATCAATAAAGTAAAATGTACTGAGATAGGGAACACTGGAAGAACATAACTACAGAGCCAGATTAAAAGTTCATTTTTGCAGCCCCATTTAGTTTGAGATGCCTCTGAGCTATTTTTACAGTGCTGGGGGTGTGCATCTTTTCCTCATGTAACAAGCCTGTCCAGCAACAAGAAGTACAGGAGTCCTCTAAGGACTTTACAGCTTTATCAATGTCCAAGACTTCTTCAATCTTTCTTCTGTCTGAATATGGTTTCTTTCATCATTAGAGTCATATTATGATCACAAGGTAGCTCTTCCGTCTCCAGTTTCACATCCATATTCTAAACAAGGAGGAAGAAGGAAAAAATCACAAGGAGGAAAGTACAGCACTTATATCAGGAAAGAACATCTTTTCCAGAAATTCTCTGTAGACTGTAAATTACAGCTCCTAAACTGCAAGGGAATGTGGATAATGTAGTTTTGATTTTTTTTTAAGTAAGATGGATACATTGTTCTAAACATTCTCTCCCTTTCTTTTTCAATCTCTCTCTCTCTCCTTTTATTTCTCTCTCTCTCTTTTCTGTCTTAAAAAGAGAGAAAAAAAGAGGGAAATGGATATTAGAAAGACAACTGTCCTATACCACAGATGTCCTTTATAATCTGAGTGAGAATAGTTTCAGTGGTGAAGTTGAGGCAAAAGTAAAATTTAAACCACTAGAGAAATAATTGGATGAGGAAGATGTGGTGAAAGTGAGCATGGGCAGGAAGCATGCCTGATAAGGAAAGGAGAGAAATGGGGCCATGTTAATAGATATAGTATAATTTTGATTAACATTTGCACAATGTTTACAGCTGAGGGAAGGGACCCCTGGCTCTTCCTGCCCTGTACTCCCTTGGCACCTGCAACTTGAGCAGCCATTCAATAAATACCTGTGGAATTAATAAGCAATGTTGAGATTGTTGATTTTATTTATTCATTTTTGCCATTCTTTCTCATTTGCAAGCACAAATTATGTGAAAAATGTAATTCAAAATGGAACCTAAATGTGGGGAGACACCAGACCATACAAAGCCATGTGTACCTTGCTAAGGTTTTTGTATTTTAATGCAGGAATCTTGCAAATCAATAAAGAATTTGTACTTGCACAGACATGATTGTAATTAGCTCTTAGGGCCAGAGGTAAGATTGGAGATGGGGAGTCAGGCTGGAAGTCAAAAACTCAAGATCTGCTGCACTAGAAAAGGCAAGAGATGTGAATGGACCGTTGATTGCCACTTTCCATGTTCATGAAAAAGAAATATTAATAAATAACACTCTGAGTGTAGTTCACGTGCCAAGCATGATTCTAAGTGCTTTCCCTTATCTATGTTATCTATTTGTATCCTTCCCCAGCCTTTTGAATCCAATGGCACATGAATAAGGAAGCACTGCAGGTTCCTGCCCACGGTCACACATCTGACACGTTGGTAGAGCCAGGACTTAAACTCATGTCTGTGTAGCTTCAGAGCCCACAAGCTCACCACTTGTGGTGGGTAGCAGTGGTAGACTATGGCTCAGTGGCTGTTCTCCTGGCAGCCTAGTAGAAGCAACTCAGAGCCTACAATTTCTAGGCTGGCCCTTCTCTGTTCAATTCCAATCTTTATCCTTTCCTCATTGTGTAAACATGAGCAATTATTTACCAACCACTCATTACCTCAGTTTTTTCCTCTGTTAAATGAGGATGATAGTAATAATACCTAACTTATATAGTTGGTATAAAGATTAAACGAGTTAATACTTACAAGTTCTCACCTCAGAGTAAGCATGACTCATGCACGGAATGATATAGTTGTGTGTTAGATCAAATAAAATTATCTATTTGTGCTAGCATTTAAACTATGTTAATGCTACTTAGCATTATGTTAAATAATTATTTTGATGTGCCTCAGCCACTCAGATCTTTTATTTTCAAGTGGATATGGAAAATTAATCTTTCATTTGACTGTATCCTTTCATTGTTTTTTCTAGATCAAGTTTGACCTCAATTGCTTAATTTACTTAATGGCCTCCAAAAATGCAAAATATTCAGTGATAGTCTACAAATTTGCTATTGTCTTGAAAGCTTGGCAAACATGCATTTTTTTTTTACTTGAATTACTTATTCAGTTGAAGGGAAACAGATTTTATACTATACTTGGATAATTCCAGCATGTAACTAAATGTACATGTAACTAATATTTTGTTTTACTCCCTCTGTTGGTGGACACTGTGTCATTTTCTCAGAAATTGTGAAAGCAAGACCAAGAGAGATAATAGGAAGTGTAAGAGGAACAAACCTGTTTCTTTGCTTGGTTTTTACTTCTAACAAATGGGAAGAGAAGTCATCCCTTTTCTGGCTGAAACAGTTTTAGCTGAGCCCTGAAAATTGCATTTTACATTGGCTATTACCACTATTGAAAAGTGCATCACTTTTTTGTCACGTGCCAGTAACGATGTATTTGCTAAACCAATTATGTGTCTAACTCTAAGAAAACAGCACAGGAGACTACCTGAGGCAGCCTGGAAGTAGCAGGATGGATATAAAGTCAGGCGATCTGGCTAGGACTAAATTTTAGAACTCAGCTTCATTGTGATAACTCAGGATTCTATCAGTTACTTAGATCTGGTATTGGACAGACCGTTAAGCCATTATCATCTCCAAAGCTACAAGCATCCAAGAAAATGGTAAATTTTTCCAAACACCCAGCAGGATCCTTAATCCCAACCAGGGTGTCTATCTGGAGAACAGTGGCTCCATGGAGCTGGGGGGTGATGTTGGGGGGCATAGTTGAGACACATTCTATAGATATCTTCATCCAGTTATGGCTCGCAACATTCTCTATACCTTGTCTGCATTTATTGGTATCTTTTGTCTTGGATTACCATCTCCATGGTGACAGTCCAGCAAATAGCAATACTAAAAAGAGCTTTAAATTTTGCTAAATTCCTAGGGAAGGAAGATGGAGAAAGTGAAACAGATGTTAAAAAGGAATTTTTTTCTTCTACATTCACAGCCCACTAACACAAAATATGTGTGTCTCTTTCACACCAAGCAGTTCTCCAGTTCTCCTAACGCCACCTGGGTATACTACAAATCAATTAAATCCTAACAATATCTACCTGGAGTAATCATCACATCCCACAAATTAAGGGCTCAGTCACACAAGACTACCCTCACTTGAGATACCAATCTCAAGCTCAGACTTTCCATATGCCTGACCAAATGGCTGTGAAACAAAGATTCCTATGACCCCCTCCCTTAGATTTCATAATTTGCTAGAATGCCTCACAAAACTCAGACAAACGTGTTACTTAAATTTTGTGGTTTATTATACAGGATACAACTCAGCAACAGCCAAATGGAATAGATGCATAAGGAAGGTATGGAACTGGGAAGGGACCCAGAGCTTCCACACCCTCTTCGTGTGTGCTTCTTTCCCAGTGTGTCCATGTATTAACCAACCTGGAAGCTCGCCAAACCCAATTTAGGGTTTTATGAAGGCATTACGTAGGCATGATTGATTAAACCATTGGCCATTGGGAATTAACTCAATCTCAGGCACCTCTTCCATAGTTAGTTAGGGGGCAAAAAGGGGGTGCTGAAAGTTTCAACTCTCTAATCACATGGTTGATTCTCCTGGCACCCATTTCCCCATCCTTAGGAGCTTTCCAAAAGTCACCTCATTAACGTATACTCATGTGTGGTTGAAAGGGGCGTACTATGAATAACAAAAGACACCCCTTTTACTTTTACCTCTCCTGAGCTGTCTCAGAAACCTAGGTCAAGACCCAAATATTACAAGAAAAAAATCCTCCTATATCTCTTATCACTTTGGAAATTATGCGAGTTTTAGGAGCTCTGGCCAGGAACTGGGGATGAAGACCAAAATACATATTTATTATATCACAGTGTTATAGATGTGATGACTTGAACATTTTCTGTTGCCTAAGCACTGAGGACTAAGGCCCAAAGCTCAGAAGAAAGGTTTGTCATGCAGACCAAGGACATCAAAGGACTCAAAGAGACTGTAAAGTGCAAGATGGAAATATCTTGTTTCTCCCTGTGTGCAAAGACTAGATGAAATTGGAGTTGAGAGAGGGAGAGTTATTGTAATGAAGAGTGGGCTGGTTTGGATAAGAAGGTATCTGGGGTGGTTGATCATAAGGAGAAAGCCATTTCAAAGTGGGAGGGATTCACCTAGTTCACCATTTTTCCCACCCAGTAGCCAATGAGACTCTAAGGCACCCTTCTTACCATGTGGGGGCTACTTTATTTACTTTTTGAATGTGTGCCTGGACATCAAATTTAAGAGCTGCCCCTGTGTCTATCTGTGCATAGGAAAATTGGAAAGACATGGTGGGACGTTGAGAAGGAACAGACTTCTTTGCTATGTAAGGGTGAGAAATTTTCACTGAGGCAAGTATGTATTCATGAAAAGGTATCCAGAATTGAGCCACACTTTGTCTTTGGTGATTGCCCCCTTGTTGAAGTGACCTCAGCGTCGAATAGGCTGAGGTCAATGACAGCCATGCTATACACTTGCCTCCTCTACTTATTGCAACCAAATCCCCAGCTGAAGATAGTATGGACAGAGGGAAGAAAATTGGATGTAAATTGAGTTTAAGATTAAAGTTTTAAACCGGCTTGAGTTTTTATGGCTGGATCAACTGAAGAGTTATGGTTTCTGCCCAAGATGTCATGAAAGGACAGGAAAAGGAGATTTAGCAGAGCAGCATTGAGACCAGTGGTTGGGGAAAAATGCACATTGTCCTACTGCATAATTTAGTATCAATAAACTGGTGATATATAATATGTATAATACATATGTAGCAAAAATCAATCTTAAATCTTGTTTATTTGAGTGTTTACTTGTTTATTTTCTCTGTCCTTCCACTAGCTTATAAGGTCCATTAAAATCCCAAAGAAAATAAGTAAATTTTATAGTTACACTGCATTAAATCAGCCTAACAATTGTAAAATATAAAAAGCAAATTTTCTCAATCCATCAATGTTTATTATTAGACATTTAAATTTCCAAGAATATCCCAGTTCTTTGCTGTCCCGAGACTCAGTAATTCAATTGCTCATTTCCCCATTTATTCGCTCAATAAATATGTATTAAACTTCATACACATTGCAGTATTGTAGGTAGTGTGGGGACTGCAAACATACTTAAGAAACAGATTTTTCCAAAGAAAATAAAATTTGAGCTGGACTGACAAGATAGACTTCAATAAATCAGTTGAGAAGAAGGTTTAAATTATAGAGTGAAGCTGTATTTACAGATGCTGTTAGCTTTCCAGAGGACATTGGATTGGTCATAGGATTGGTTATCATGGAAGCCCTAACAGACATGTGGAGTGTGAGGAGGTAGTGGGAGTAAATTACATTGGTTAGAAGAAGTGAGGATGTAGAAGAAATAAATCCGGGTTTGATAAATATCAAATAAATTAGATTTGATAGCTTCTCCAAGAAAAGTGGTAGATTTTTGGAGGGTCTGATGGGGGACACTTAGACAATAAGAATGAAGACATTAACTCAGTAAGAGACCTTGTATCATCTTTCTACAGGAGAGGCATAGAACACTGGATTGTGATAGGGAAAATAAGCAGATACTACAAGCAGCCAGCCTAGGTATGTTTAGGATCAGGGTTGTGCCTAGAAATCGGGATGAGACTCACAATTCAGATGGGGCTCAGTTGCAGGTAGCAGAAATATATAGAGGCAGAGAAATAGCCAGTATGTTCTTTCTTCTCCCAATCACTACTATACAACTAAGTTTATAATCCTAGTCATAACATATGCAATATGATTAACATGATTTTAGAATTGTTTGAAGACTAATAAGTGAGGAACAGTGATTCTAACCCAAACTTCTTTAGCTGACTGGTTAGAATTGAGAAATTTAGAGGGCTATGGAGAACAGTTTTTGTCCCCATGGTTTAATCCAGGACATGTATTAATATGATTACATTTGTTGTAAACAGTAGGGGCCAGTATTTGTAGAGCTAGCTACTTGTCTATTCTTGTGGTGTAGCCTCTGGAACATCCACAATGTGAACAAATTTAAGATCTTTTCATGTTGCTTTCATCCTTAAGGAAAGCCCTCTAACTACTGATCAATATGCTGTGCAGAGCTCCTTCCTGAAACTGCTGGATAATTTTTACTGCAGTTATAATTATAACATTTACTCATTTTTTGGTGTAATTACTGATGCTCACCGTAGCTCAACTTGAATATTTCAAAATCATTTGAATATTAATTTTAAAATATTCTTCTGTTTATTCTTCTTTTATTTTTAGCTGCTATAGTTGCTTTCTTTATAAAAAGAGCCAAAAACATATCACTTCTTGGAAGCCCGCCCTGAACTTTGCCACCAAATGATGAAGTTGTAGCACATGAATTCTACACTGTTTATTTGTCACTGTGATGTTGTGATATAATAATAATAAATACATGTTTGGTTTTTGTCTTGGGTTCCTGGCACAGAGCTCCTAAAACCTTGGAATTTTCTGAATAATGGGGGTGAGAGGATGTCTTTTGTTATTTGCAATAAACCACTTTCAACCATAACTGAAGCTATGTTAATGAGGTGATTCTTGAAGGATGGGGCCCCTTGCCAAAGAAATAAATTATGTGATTAGAAAGTTGAAACTTTAGTCCCAATCTCACACCTCTAGGGAGGAGAAAGGAGCTGGGGCCATCAATGTGTGTATCATATAAACCTCTTTTCTAATCACCAATGGCCCATGATTTAATCAATCACATCCACATAACAAAACCTTCATAAAAACCCTGAACAAAGGACACCCAATTGGTTGGTGTCTGTGTAGAGCTGGAGAATTTCTTGGTGTGAAAAACCCACACATTTGGTGTTAGAATTGTTCTGAGAAGAGAAACTTTTTTTTCCCATTTAGTTATTAAATATGAAGTGAAATGTACAAATCTCTTATATATTTTTTGAACTCTTTCATTAATTTTAACTCTGTATATGCTTGTGAATTCAACCAAATTCTAACTTCCTTGAGAGAAAAGGTGGTGGACCATAATTTACTGTAGCCTTGAAACATAGTTATTTTTTAAAAAAAGATAGACTGCCCAAATTCAATAAAATATGACTACATTCTCTTGAATAATTTTCATGTGCCTTTCAGGGCCAGCAATAGAATGGCAGTTTTCTTTATGCAGCTCTAGTCAAATCTCCTCACAGAATCTGAGTTGTCTACAACCTCTCTCTCTCCTTCTCCCACAAAATTCCAGTCACTATCAGTAACTTGCTCAATCTCTTCTCAGACACTTACATTCTTCTCCATCTTGCACTCTGCATGATAACAGAGAAAACTAGGTTCTGCAAATATACTAAATAAGTGGTCATCTTTTCCACGTAATACAGTGACTTAGTCAACCAATCAGAAAAGACATGGTAGAAGTTTTAGAAAAAAGCTCTTTTATTGGGATAATTTTTGTTACCAATGAAATCCAACTGTATTGACAGCTACCTATTCTACAACTTGGGAGGCTTAAATTCTAAATGGTGCTAGGAAACCTTCATTTAGGGTGTTAACACAAAGCTCTCTTGACTTCTTTTTGTAATAATTGCAATTTCTTTGTACCGACTTCTTTTCTGATGAACACAGAAATGTGCACAAGGAGACCCACAGTAAAGAAACCTGGGGAGTTAGGCCCCAGAGAAACAAGTGTGGACTGCAGCTTACATTAAAATAATTTTTGCTTAGAGTAAACACATCTTGGGTGAAATAGCAGTCTATGAGCACTATGATAGGAGAAAATGATCCTATACAATTTATCAGGGAGCTGCTTATTTCTTACACCTCAGAAGATCTTATTTATACCAAGGCACAGGGCAGTCATTTATATGATGTCTATTCCCTCTGTGATATATTCTGCTGGGACAGAAAAGAAGTTTATGTGACACACACAGTCTCACCTTAACTGCACTAAACAGCACTTAGTAATTAGTAAAAACTCCATCTGCTATCTCTTTCAAAGAATAATTTCCATAATGTTTATTTTTTAACCAATGATCTTGATTGAATTCCTGAGGAGGAATTGCTGGACTTAAAAATGCAGCATGCTACTAATATGAAGATAGTTTTCTAATTTGTATTGATTTATAGTTAATATATGAAAGAAAATTTCTTGAAAACTTTTCAAACTTTTCAAACATCCAAGGATCTTTCACCACCGTTGACGAAATCCAAGTAGATTTTGAATAACTTGGTATTTGATAGTCAATTAATACTCTGTGTTGTAGCCAAAATAATTGTTCAATTTTGTCCATGGTTCTAAGAACAAATTTCTGGTCATTCCACATAATTTCCCCTACATGTTATTTTTATTCCTTCAACCACAGAAAAGTAAAGGATCAAACACAATGTTGGAAGGAATATATGAGTGCTAGATAACTTATTTAAAAGTTGATCATTAAACTCTATATCAGGATTAAATGGTTCATACAATTCACTTGTGTAAATTGCCAAGTCTTATTATTTCACACATTAAAATAACCAAAGCAGATTGAGCATTTAAGCACTTGGTAACTAATTCAATCTGCGAATGTTCAACATGCTGCTGTTGTCTTTAATGTTAAAACTAGAGAAGAACGTGGGTGGCAAGAAAGGTGGAAATGAAGATTATTGATGATCCCTGATTTATCTCTAATAATCTCTTCAGCAACACTTTGAAGTGACTATTATTATCCTGATGACTCGTGAGAAATCTGACACTAAAAGAGTTTAGTGATTTGCTGAATATTACTCAAATAATGATGAACAGTTAATACTCAAAGCCCCAATTTGATGATGAATCTGGTAGGAGCTGACTGATCTAACCATCTCATTTTTGTCGGCCAGTTATATATATACTTTATCTCCAAGCAGATTTTAAGTTTAGTTTCTTATTTTTATGTTATGTTTGATGTAACAGAGACTTAGGAAAATTCTAAAACTTGATCGCTAGTAAGTGTACAGTTGAACTGAGTCCAAATCTATCAGAATTTACTCTGATACTATGTCACACTATATGCCACCCACCAAACAATAAGAAAATACAATTTCCTGATTATTTCAGAACCATGGCAGAATAAATATTATAAATTCATAATTATGGGGTGTAGCTCTCTTATGAAGCTACAAAAAGATATCTTCTGACTATGTGAGAGTACAGAAATAGTCATATATTATATTAGGGTTTACAAATCTTTTCCAGATATGTTATATTGCATTGTTGATCCTATGTTATCTTATGCAATACACGCTTATTAACTTTTATTTTGTTCCTTTTAAATTGGAATGATAAGAATATACAACTAATTCACCAATGTGTTTCTGCTCAGCTTCATGGTTTTCAGAGGCAATCTCTACCAAAGAGGGACCAAAGCAGTTAGTGTCTTGATAAAAACATAACTCTGCCCCATTGACATTCATGTCAAAAGGAAAGAAAGGCTTGTATCACTAGCAACTCGAGTATGTATACATACAAATTTATAAGCACCCTTGTTTATCCTAAGTTTAAACAATTTATATTTTCTTTCTCTGCCACCGCTTGGATAATGAATTTCATAGTAAGCTGAGAATTAACTTGGTAAAATGGTACCTTCGTTTATGTACACTAAAAACCCCTTAATCAAACTTCAAGCCCTGAAAGAATAAAAATAGGCCTTCTTTCTCTTCACTTGCACGTACTTCCTGCAATTCTGTTGCCTCTCTTGAAATACAGTCCTACTTTTGCTTACTAGGTTCTATTACCCCCTATTTTTTCCCTGCCTCCTTCATAAATAGGGTCTCGTTGTGCTTTCTCTGAAACTTCCTTACATTTGTCATGCCATTGATGTAAACATACTATTAGTCAATTCAGCATTCAAGGTGAGTTCATAACACTGACTTCCAGAAGAGCATTACAGTATTTTCCATATCATTCTCAATCATATCTTCATTTTTTATTTTTATTTTTTGGCCTACATTGTACATTGAAATACTCACAGTGATGCATAGATCCTTTTCCTGAGAGGTTACAATGCAGGGTGAAATAAGAATACTTTCTGGTAATATATTACTTGTCACACAGTGATTTCAGAGTAATTTGTTAACAAAGAAAGATTATTATCATCAATTTAATGGGAACTGAAACACATAAGTTAAATTACTTTTTCAAAGTTGAACAGAAAGTAAGTTACTACATTATGAACATAATTCATATTCTTGTCATTATAGTGTTTAATTCTGTCTACTAGAACACACTTCCTTTCAGGCTGTCTTCTAGATGACAATTTACTGCCCACTTGGCAGAGCAGAGGCTCAAATTCATGGATATGCGAATCCAGCTGTATTTAGGTAGCAACTGGATTTATCTAATCATATAGAGACATGGCTTTGACTGGATTAAGCCAAAGTGTCACTGCTTCCCTACATCTGGAGTTGCTCGCGTTTTCAAATGGCGTTAGTTTTCTGTAAACAGGTTATATACAGGGTCATTATAGAAATTTTGAAAAGAGAAAATAGTCAGAAACTAAACAAGAAAAATTAAAGAACAGCACTCATTCTATGACCTGAAAATCAACACCCTACTAATTTTGGCATTTCTCTTCTTTATTATATGTATAAGCATATGGGTGTGCATTTTTAACATTAGACTTATAATCTATATAAAATATGTATCTATTTTAGTTTCATTTCTTATTATTTTTGAGCATTTAAACATTAATGAGCACTTGTCACAATATTTTAATTCATCTACTTTTAATGGGCTCTTAATTTTGTGTGTATATGTGCATATGTATACATGCATATACATATACATAATTTATTTAAACATTCCCCTAATATTGACCAATTTTGTTAATATGCATGACCATTTGTAAAAAAAACTTTAAAAATTCTTATATATTAGTCAAATTATCAATCACTTCCTTTTGGATTGAGCTATTTTGTATATTTCTTAAAAATATTATAGGCTACCTCGAGGTAACTGAGACATTATCTTATTTTTCTTTTCTAAAAAAAAATCCAAGTTTGTATTTATTAAATATAAACATCTATTTTATCTGGGATTTATTTTTGTTTATATAGAGCTACATCAATCCAAAGCTCTAGCATTGGGAAACAGGTATTAACATTTTTTTTTAAAATAAAACTTCTCAGTTGATTATAATATGCAAGCAGCATCAAGTACAAATGCTTCATGTAAAAAATAAACTTAAAAGTTATACATATATAAAAATTAGCTACTTTATTTTTCTTTTCAGAACACCATTGATATTAGCATATACATTTTTCTCTGTTGTGTAGTTTCTTGGCTTAATTCTGGAAGTTTTAATATACAGTGATTTCAATATTACTTTTAAAAAGTGTTTTCTTCTTCAGTTTTTATTTTTCCATTGATATGTGTTGTTTAAGTGACGGCACCCCTCTTACCAGTGTTAGTACATTTTGTAATTAATTTCTGGTTGTGTAATTGATTTTTGGTTTATTGTATTAAGAACAGTCATCCTTATTATTTTAACATTTTAATTTTATTATAAACTATTATTTCATTGGATTTTGAGAATATTCCTTTGCTACTTTAAGGGATGTTGTGTCCTCTAATGTGATGGTTCAGTGTTTAATACATACATGACCAAATACATCTTATACATGTCATTTAAGTTTTCTATATCTCTAATTAAATTTTGCCCACTTGTTGCATTCCATATTGAAAAAGATTTTGTTTTGTTTGCTTCTGCTTTGCTATTTGGTACACGCATATTCATAAATGTGGTAAACTTGGAATTATACCCTTCTTCATCTCATTTTATGTGTTTTTTTGTCTATATTCTACATCATCTGATTTGGAAAACATAGCTTTTTCTTTCTTATTCTTTGCATTTGCCTGGAAGAACTTCTGCTATGCCTATGCTTTTATATTTTTAATCATTATCTTTATTTTCTTAATAATTTTACTTTAGGAATGCTTCTTGCTCTTTCAGATAGACAGATTTTGCTTTATGATTCACTCAGAAAGGATGTATAAAAGATTAGGTATACCTATTTACGTTTATTAATATAACGAAAGGTTTTGTTTTTTCTATCTATGTTTATTGCTCTAAAATATGTATTTAAATCTTTCACTAGGAGGTGTGTTACTTTTTGTTTGTTTGTTTGTTTGTTTGTTTTCCTTCTTCAGTTATTCTGAAATTTAGGAAGATTTTTTATTTTGTTTAGAGAATTTTAATACAATGCCTTTAGCTTTCTATCTCTGTAGGCAATATCCTCTGGTTTCTTAGAACGAACAACACAAAATGAACTTTTATCCTTTGTGATATTTCCTACTCTCCTTCCCTCATCAATCTTATTAAATAATCTTTCTTAATCTTTACTTTTGTATTTTTAAATGTGCTTAAAAGTCTGCTACTTAATTTATTATTTTCTACTGGGACGTTTGGCTTTTGGCTATTATGAATGAGGCAACAGAAAAGATCATTCCACTTTCCGTCTGTCCAGCCCCTTCATCCATTTTTGTCAGCTGTGTCATTTCCACAGTTGCAGGTCATTGACATTAGTGTTCCATTCTGTCACCCCTTTTCCCAATAAGTTTTTGTTTTGATCTGCCAGTTCTTTTGCTTTCACCTTCCAGGAGTTTGCTCCAAGCAATATACCTTCAGGTTTTTCATGTTCAAAATTAGTATAGGCCTTTATTCTAGAAAAAGAGTTTATTGGAATAGAAAAAAATTGGGTCCCCACTTTATGCCCCTAGAGTGTCTTGTGCACACTATTCACTGCCTCTGCACTGACCGTCGCTGTACAGAAGTCAGACCCAATCCCGATTGTTTTCCTTGGGAGTCTCGTCATCTTTTTGTGTGAGTGTCTGCCCAAAGGTTACATTCTTTTTCTTTAAAGCCCAATAAGTTTTTATTGCATATTTATTAACATGTTGTTATGGACCATTATGAGCCAACTTTCCCTGGAATATTACATGGAGTTTTAATTTTTATATGCAAGGTTTCTTTCATTTCAGGAAACCTTTCATTTCAGAAAACCATATTTAAGTATCTTATTTCACTTTATTGTTTTGGTTTCACTTGGACATTCCTCTTAGGCCACAGTGGATGCCGTTTTCTGTCTTAAACATCTCTCATTTTTCCTTACTCACCTTGTTTATTTCCATTTGAATGTGTTTTCCTTTCTCACTTCTATTCTCTATAGTTTATAATGTGATATCTGTGGCGTCTATTTTCCTTTGTGCTCTTTTCAGTTCAGTCTTCATTTCTGAAATGGCCCCATGTTTTTCTTTTTCTTGCATTTCTTCCTTTAGTTATACAAGTCTTCATTTACCTCCTCCATCATCCTGGCTAGAGCCTCTTGTTTTCCATTGTTTTCATCCCTGATTTCCTATGATTCTGGTTTTTGTCCTTCTTCTGTAGTTAGAATCGTTTCATATACTTAAAAAATTAATATATAAAATTCATGCTGGAAATTTGATTTGTACAACACACTTAATGGCTATCTTTCTATTAATCGCCCCCATTTTTCTTAATACGTATGTTCTGATGGTTACTGTGTTTATCAATCTTTGTAATACTTATATTTAAAGAAAATGAGGATTTTTTGAGTTTTTTGTTTGTTTTCAGAGAAGACAAATATAGATGGTCCTTATGGAAAAAGATGAAGAGTCAGAGAACTGGTCAAGATTTGTCTCTTGAAGTTTGTCGTCCCCTGTAGATATAGGAATGGCCAGTTTCTTGAAAACATAGTCCCTATGTCTAGCATTGACTACTTTGCCCCGGGATTTAACCTGACTTTGAATACATTCTACCACCGGCGTTCAGGTTTCTCCATTCTTTCAGTGGTCTTTAATACCAATGGATAAAGCCCTTCCCTCCTTCTCTGAGCCCCTGGCCTCTATTCGTTTCTTCTAATTCCAACTCCTCTCGGCATGCATGCTCTGTTCAATTCCAGGCCTGATCACAGAAGTGCCAGTCAACAGAAAACCCTGACCTATGGGGAACAGTTATTGGCTGTCTGATTCTGAGATTGATGACCTCCAACCCATTGCTGTTCCTTCCCGTCTTCCTTCCTTGTCCCCATACAACTGTAGCCTTCTGCTTAGATATAGCTGTTTTCAGTTATTTTTTTCCCAAACACACACAATTAGAGAATCATGTTTTTTTTCCTTTGTTTTTTGTGATTTTTTTTTTCATGTAAATTTAAGCTATGTTAAAAGTGTTTCTGTCTCTTTATACAAGCACGTGTACTTGCCTGTTCCATATAACACTGCATGGTTTTAGGAGAATAAATAGAAAACATTCAAAATTAAGCTGAACTTATTTCTAATAGACTATGTGAAAATAATCCTTATATATAATGTAAAATTAAACATGTAATTACATTATTAAAACATCTATTCACTGTGAATAATTAAATGCCAAGTAAGTCTTAGCTGTGTCTGAATGAAGTATATCATTCAGGTGTGCATTAAACATGGAATGCTGAGCTTTTTAAACATTGGACCATGTTTTTAGAGCTTAAGGTAGTTGGGTGTACTTTGACTTTTACATTTAAGAAAACATCTAACTTCTAAGTTTACAAAAACAGTTAAAATATATAAGTTCTTATATATTTGGGGAGCAAGGTAAAATAATCATCTATAAAAGAAAAAATGGAACACTGCTTTTGAAAAGTGAGGTTTTCAAATAAAATCTGATAAGTATAACAAGGCCAATCAACTTGAACTCTGCTGGCACATTGTCTTGTATTAATACAAACTATTTTTTAACTAAAGTTGAATACAGATACAGGTGAATATAAAAAGTAATATGTAGAAATTTCTCACATAAAGACATTCTGAATTTGTTGTCGTTCTGTTGTCTTTCATTGGATGACAACTAATTGGCAATAAAATTTTTATAAGTCCTCCACATATGGGAAAGAATAGACTTTTACAAAATGCTCCTACATCTTGAATGAATGTGGAGTCATTCACTCTAAAGGAAAGCTATTTAGCTTCTTTCAAAGTTTATTTAAGATCTTAAAGCTATTGTTAAAATTAATCAAAAAAATTTAAATGTAACAATGAAGTGTACTTATAGCATCACTGAAATTGATTGTTACATTTCACATGAAGTGGAAACACACTATTGAAGTGATTGTGTTATTGGCATTAAAATGTTCTTTGCATGGTCAGTCTAGTTACACAATATTATTAGTAGAATGTTCTGAAAATATAGTTCAGAACAGAATCAACTATGTATGTGCAACTCTATTTGTGAACTAATAGGAAGGCAGAGATGGTGGGAAATCTCTCCATTCTGCTTGGAAAGAGTAAAGCTATGAATGTTTGCATCTTGCTTTGCTTTTGTTTGGTATGCACATGCTAGAAAATCAGGAAAAACTCATAGTTAAAAAAAAATCTGACATATATATTAGGAGAAAAAATTTAAGTATTTGGATCTGTTTTTATCATGAAATGCATTTACAAAAATTAGTCAACATTGACACTGAAAGCTGAAAGCCACGGCACCAACATACATACATAGACACAGTACACAGAAAGGATGGTTCCTCCAGAATCTGATAAGATGGGGAAAATATCATGTGTTTCTGGCTTCCTCCTTTATCCTGCTCTATATTCAAACTTAAAATCTTACAAAAGGAAGTTGAATATTTTTAGATCTGAGGAAGAAAATGTGAGTCTCTGAAACCTCTGTGTAAGGATGAGGTGGTTGGTGCTAGTTGAGTACTGGAGGGAAGGGAGGTAACGAATGTGCAGCTCATAATTAAGAACTTTCAGTCAAAAGATAAGAGAAAGAGCATTATTCGTATGTTCGTTTCTCGTTCCCTAATTGCCATCAGTGTATCACTGCTTGTTTCAGTATTCTAGAAAGAGCAGTATCAACTTAGAACAGACCAGAGATGTCCTTAGAGACTGGTTGGATTGGGGCACAGATTTCAACAGATTCAGAGAAATACTCTAGTCCCTGAGAGTCTTTTTGTTCCCAGAGAATATACCCTGTGGTCTAATGAAAGTTTCTTATTTTGTTCTGTTTTTGTTTTGTTTTGGTGTAAGATGAGAACCCTTAACTTTTTTAAGGACAGCATTATTGGGTTTGTGTTGGGGAAGGTGATTGGAGAGGGCTGGTGAATGCGCAGCAGCAAAGCAAATACCCTAAAACCTAAGGGACACTGTACCAGACAATGGAGGTGACATCCTCAGGAAAAAAATGTTAAGACATTTGAAAGATGCAACAGCCGAATAAAGGCAGCAAACTGGGTAAACTGTGCCATATGAGGGAGAATTAATGGGATGAATAAACAAAAATTTGAACAAGATTTATCCATAGAAACATAGAGAAGGATATTGGGAATATGAATTAGGCAGAAGCTAAGTATAAAGAAGAGTAAATTGGAGATACTGGGTATTTCTAAAATTAAAAAATAAATAAATAAATAAAACAAAATTAGTAGAATCTTTAATTATTAAATGAATACTGCCAGGAAATGGATTTTGTCTATTTAGGGGAAGAAAGCAGAAGAGAAAAAGAAGCATAGTGAACATATAGAGAGAAATAAGAAGATATAATAAGTTGTAATATTGGTAAGAAATAAAAATAGGTTCTATTCACCAAACAAAGTCTAGAGACCTACACTTGCAAAAGGAAATGTGAAAGATTGGTAATTTATGAGAAACAATTCAAACGCAAATGATACAGGCAGCCTGAAAATGACAGATTGGAAAATATATAACAAACCAACAGCAAAAAATGGAGCAATTTTACATTAAACAATGCAAAACTTTTTATAAAAATCATAAATATGAAGGGATATTGTATACTGGAAAAGCAGAAAAATGTAAGCAAGAAGATATAATCAACATGAGTATATAAATACCTAACAAAATAATTTAAAAACATAAACCTAATAGCTGACAGAATTATAGGGGAAATAATCAGCAGTTCTTGTTTGATATTGTGTCATAAACCTTTCAGAATCTGATGTACTAAATAGAGAAAAAGTAGTAAACATACCGACTATTGAAATAACATGATTAACAAGCATAAGCATTCTACATACATGTTGGCATTAAGTAATATGTACTTATGAAGATTTATGTACTATATTTGTGTAGACATGTTTATACTCAGATAAAAATTTACCCAACTAAGAGATTGCTCATTATTCCCAAGAATACATGTAGCATTCATGAACACTGACCATGTCTTCAGCCACAAATGATTCATCAAAAATTCTAAAAATAAAAGTGTTTCAAATATGTTCTCTCACCAGCATACAGTGGCATTATTCATTAGTTAGGCAAAATTAACATTAAAACTGTGTATAAATTAAATTGAAATTTTACTAAAATAACCTTTAGTTAGAGAGAAGTCTAATCCAAAATGAAATTGTAAGGATCTTAGAGATAAATAACATGAAATAATCAATGGTTAAAATCTGTGAAATAGCTATACTAGTGGTACTGGGAGGGAAATTCAACTACAGTTATAAATAAACTAAAAAAAAAGAAAAATGCAAAAAGAGAGAAACTAAATAAAGCAATAAAAAGATAAGAAAGAAAATCATAAAGATAAGGGCAGAAATCAATTAAGAAGATAAAAATCTATTGAAGATTATCAAAAGCCAAACTGATTATTAAGAAAGTTTAGAAAATATAGAGTCATATCTGCCAAGAATGGTTAGGGGAAAAATAAGATAATGCAAATTTTAAAATTCAAAATAAATTGGGAAATAAATTTATATACTCATCATAGTAACCATTAATTTAAAAAATATTATAAACAATGACATCTAACTTTAGACTGAGACAAAACATGTACATTTATAACAAAATATCAAATGTTAACATTGAAGCAAGATAAACAAGGAAACATAGATATAGTAAAAGAATAAAGAAATAAAATTTTTAATCAAATTACTTTCCTTCGGTAAACGTCATGCCCCAGATGATTGTATAGTTGAATTCTAATAATTTAAAAAAATATTCTCACTTGTGCAAGTTAGTCCAGAAGTGGCAGAGAGCTGCCTTACTCTTTTTACAAGGCTAATATAACTTTGTTTACAAAATTAGATAAGGATAATAGAGAGAGAGCACATTATAGGCCTGATTTATTCCTGAATATACAAGCAAAAATATGAAATAATATATCCCTAAAATAATCCTTTTTTGTAGCAACAATAATATAACCAGATAAAATAGTTTATAGTCTAAAAAGACACGTTATATGACAAAATAATAAAAAGCCAATATATTTATCTCTATAAATATACTTATCTATCTGTATCAGTAGACATACAATGGATATATAATCTATCTATATTTTATGTGTACATAAAGGTATATACATAGGTATTATATACTTATTTGTCTGTTTGTATAAATACATGTATATTTATATATAAATACAAACACTCTTCTCTTTCTCTACCTAGCTAGATACAGATATAGATAGCTCAGTTATCTATGTATACCTGTATATATGCATGTGTGCAGTATTTATACATGCATATGAACACATACATGTACATACATGTATAACGAGTAAATTAAAGATTCTTGTAAGATAGCGAAAAGGCAAGAAAGACATTAAGAAAATCACCAATTAAAGTTCAATATGAATCTATGAATTTGAGGCCAGACCATTTTGTCTGTGTGTATATAGTTCCATATAAAGATTATAAAGAAGAAGTGAAAATATTATTTGAAGATATCATCATATACATATAATATACAAAGGAATCAAGACATTTTCTACTAGAACTAAAAGAAGATTGCATTAACGTAGTTAGCTACAATATCAATTTGTAAAAGTCTATTGGAGATTTCTACACAAGGAATAGCCAACTAGAAAATAATAGAAATATAATAGAAAATAAAGTTGCTGAAAATTAAGTTAACGAATAATGCACTTTTATGAAGAACATATTAAAATATATTAAAGGACGAGAAAGACATGAATAAATGCAGATATATAAGATATTTATAAATAAAATTACTTAAGATCATAAAAATATCCATAAATTTAATGTTTCTCTAAAGAAATTACAGTTGACTTTTTAATTTTTTTGAGAAACATACTAAATTTTTTATGAAAGAATAAAGACTTGTGGGTAGCTAAGTCAATTTTGGAGTAGAAAAATAATGTGGACCTCATTCTATTATACTGATATTAAAATACACAATGTCAAGTAATAATAACAGTGCAGAAATGATTCATAATATTGGAAACAAAGGAAGAGTGGGAGGGTGGGGGGTGTATGTGTGTGTGTGTTTGAATTATTGTTTCAATGTGTGTAGAAAAGTAAATGTGGACCTCTACTTTTTCCAATTATCAAGGTCAAATTCATTGTAATTAAGTCCTAGAGTAAAAGGTAAAATTCCAAAAATAAGAGGGGAAAAAAATAGGATATCTTTGTGATTTGGGATTACATAAGGACATAAATCAAATCATAAATGTTGAGAGAAAAAAATCAATGGTTTAAAGTATATCAGATATAATAGATTTAGTGGATACGATAACTGATAGACTGAAAGGAGATATTCCCAACACCTAAAATCAACAAGAAATTAATATGTAAAAATACAATGAATAGCTGGAAATTAAACAGAAAAAGAAAGAGAACAAATAAAAAGGGCAGAATATTTGAATAAGTACTTACCAATAAAATAGTCAAAAGTGCTGAGGAAAAAAGTTATTTCTTACTAAAAAGAACTACACATTAAATCAAGGAGATATATTGTTTAACACCCTTCAGGTAGTTCAAAATGGGTTTTCCAAACAATACTAATTCAGCTAATTTACACAGAGAAAAAATCTCATGTGCTGTTGATAGAAGGGTAACATGATGCTTTCATTTATGTGAGCAAACCAGCCACACTTACTGCATTCCATAAACTGAGGAGCTTGATATAATCGACCCTCCGAGTTGAAGTTAAAATTTGAAAAGCTGATGATTAAATGTGTACAAATAGTTATGTTGTATAGACATGAATTAATTTAGGTTTGAAGCCACATTTTAATATTTAGGTGACATTATCAGAGACTCTTAATTTTATTACTCCAGGGTCATTAAACTGTGCACTAAATTATTGGAATTATGTGATAGGGACAAAAACAAGGAGAAGGACTGAAATTCTAAAAAAGATTGCTGCACAGAAGTAGTAAAATAAGAGCTCATGGTAGACACTGAAGTACAAAATTAATGAGATTAATGTGTGGCTACAGCAAAGCTACCTCGACATCAAATTTTGTTACTTCAGGAATGAATATTATCTCATGAAGAAGTAAGGTAGCAGAATCTGGGCCTGAACCTGTGTTCATCTGTAAGGGCTGGGGATCTGAGGGATAAGAGCAGGTGTTATTTACAGCCAGTATCAAGGAGTACAAGGATATCCTCACCTTAATAGCTCTCCCGTATTCTAGCCCAACTAAATGGGTTAAATAGAGGCAATGGCTGACCCTGAGCAATGTTGTTAGGGATGGTTTCATTTCATGACCCCCGAAAAAAAGAAAGAACTCTGGATAGCCATAGATTTTAAATACAGATAACTTTACAGGAGCCTCTGCCTCAAAGTGACTTTATTTTTCAGCCAGATTTCTTTTCTATTTATTTTCTTCCTACAAATTAGCATAAAAGGTGTGACCAGTGAGATTCTCACCCCTGCATTTGATTTTTTTGTGACCACGCAGCATAGCAATAATTGTATAACATCTACTATTTACTCATTTATGAAATACATATTTATTGATTACTTACTGTGTACCAGGAAATATCCTGAGAATAAAGTATAAAGACACTGCTATGGGTCAAATGTGTCCCCCAAAAGTTCATGTATTGCAAACTTGATCTCTCCTGGAACAATATTAAGAGGGTAGGGAATCCAATTATGGTATTTCAAAGGTGAGGCCTTTAAGAGGTGATTGGATTGCAAGGACCATGCCCTCATGAATGAAATGATCCATTCATTAGGTAATGGGCGTGGTTCTGATGGTTTTAAAAGGAGAACGAGTAGGAAGGTTATCTCTCTCTTGCTCTGCCCATTCTGGCTTTGTGACAACCTGAGTTGCTGTAGAAAGTCACTTCACTAAGAAGGCCCTCACCAGATGTATTCCTTGGTCTTTGGACTTCCCAGCCTCCAAAACTGGTAAGAAATAAATTTCATTTCTTTATAAATTACCCAGTTTCAGGTACTCTGTTATAAGTAACAGAAATGGACTAATACGAACACATATAAATTAAGCACTGCTAATGGTTTAGCTTGTATCTTTGGAAACAATCAAAGCATAAATGTAGCATTTACACTGCTAAGGAGGGTGCATTCTACTTGGGATATTGATGGGAAATTCAACTGGAGATACCCTGGAGGCATTGGATATAAGTGCCAGGATCTTTGGGTCTGACCAGAAAATATAAGCTTTGCAGTCGTTTTCATCTACGTGACAGTTGAAGGCACAATAGATTAAATTGCCTAGAGAGAGTTTGTGGAATACTAGATTTGTATTAACTTTAATTTGATTTGATAATAACTTGTTTGTTTATAATCAATTTTTATAATATATTGTCCATGGAATAATCTTATTTTTTCATGACTTGAACAGCTACAAAGTGTATTTTTTATTTGCACTTTTGAATTATTCTAATGGAAAGCAGCACTATGCTATCCAAACAGCCTTGTCTTTCCAGACATGTAGACAAGGGTTGAAATCTAGTCTGGCACTTGGTTTCTGAGTGAATAAAAGGGGGTAACAAATGCAAAACCTACAGCACTCAGTCTGACTTTGAGTGAACATTTTATTAAATATTAGCAGATTTTGTTCTTAGTAGATCTGTTAATTGCATGGGCATGAAACAATACTTAGCACAGAATCAATATTTATGGATTATTGAGGGATATTGGGTGCCTTAACAGGAAGCAAGGATTTTAATTGACTCCAAACAAAGAAAACATCAAAGGGCAAGGGAGACAGATAGGGACAAAGTTCTATATTTTCATCCTGCATGAAGCATCATTGTTTCTTCCTTTCCTCTGAACTTTTGGTAATTCTTGCTTTGAAGCTCAGTCAAAAAGCTTCTGATTTAGGCTTTTAGTGTCTCTGGAGCCCACTAGAAGAAAATTATGCTTGGCATGTTAGAAAGAGAATGGATTTAGGAATCAAATCTTGTTTCAGGTTCTAAACACATATTAACACACTGTGAACTGAAGGACATAATTTCATTCCAGGGCTTCAGTTTCACCATCTGCAAAAGGGGGTAATATATCCTTGTCCTGTATAGACAATAGAGTCCTTATTAGAAGAAAAATAAAGTGGATATATATTAAAATAATATAGTAAACATAATATTAATATTATAAGTGTATTTATACTTAAAAGGTCTACTACCATGTGATCCTTAATATTCTAAAGCAAAATAAAAATGTCAGCACTTTCTTTTATTTCATCCCGTTAAATGTGTTATCACACTTGCCAAGAAAAAAGACGGGCTGTTCTTGCCCGTATGGCTGCTCATCTCAATTTGCTTTGGCTTTTCTCTATTGTTTTCAATGTAGAATTACTCATTTGCATTACACAAATTTACACAAAGACTTCTTTTATGAGAAATTGTGCTTTCAATTATTGAAATTTGTAATAATTACACTATTTTTTCACTGACTCAAAGACACTATCAGTCAAAGATGCATCTTTATTTCATGTTTCACTAAGAAAGAAAAATAATAAAAAAGCACTGCTACTTCAACTCCAACCCACCCCAATCTTAATTTCAGAGCTGTTAGAATGTCAAGAAGTATGCATATAGGGTCTGTGATAAATGGTAATAATGTCTTCTACTTGTGCAACCATTATTATTTAAAAATTAATTTTTGCATGCATTATCTTATTTCACCACCACAGGATATTAATATTTCCTTAATAATGAGGAATGATACTAAAATTTACAAAACATAAATTATTTGAAAAATATCATGAAGCATAGCATATTTTGGGAACAACCACCCAGGTCTTTTTGTAACTGACTTTGTCTTTCACTTGTACCACATCTTATAGTGGAAAAGTGAGAAGATAAAATTTCGAAAGTCATAGAAACTTGTAGGTACCAGGAATAACTGAGGTTCTAATCTACCTTCTCTACGAATGCAAAGATCTAGTCTACTTAGTAGTTTATTTGCTGCCTTATATTGAGCACTTCTTCTCAAGTTAATTTGTCTTGGGCAATTGATATGACCCAGGAAATAGAGAGATTTAGAATCCTATCAGCCATGATGGAACCAGAATGTTAATGTTAATGTAAATACAAACACACACACACACACACACACACACACACACACACTCACACCCAATATCTTAGTTAGGATAGATGCACTTAACCATACTTTTTACACCTAACCATTAAAAACAAAATGGTGAGATATGTGACTCAAGAATTAAGACCTGAATGCATTATGCAAACAAGATAAACTCAATTCTTGTTCACAGAAAAATTCTGATCCCACTCAAGAGTTTTTTTCTAATTCCCAGTTTGAATGATCCTTTATCTAACAGAATAGTAAAATGACTTCCCATTGTCCCAGTTTTAGTTTAGGATTAAAATTAATAGATACCACATTTCAAATTTAGATTGTGATACTGGCAGATCTTCAGGTGGTTCACGAGAAACTGGCACAGCAGGAAGACTTTCCTTTACTTAAACCTTCCTTAAATATGCCATACAAGAAGCAATTAGGGTCTTCCTTTTGGAGTACAACCCATGGTATAGTATACCATGTTGTGTCTGACACCTGCATACTTTTCCATGAAACAGCCTGAAGAAACTCATGTAATACCTGTGCTCTAAATTCTGTTTTGGAAACAGCACCATGTAGCATTTGTTTTGCTTTGTTTTGTTTTGCCTTGTTTCCTCATTGCTTAAGCAATCAATATAGATCACAGTGCAGAAATTCTGAAAAAGATGTCTGGCTTTCATCCGAACATTAGGAAACATAGTAAAAAAGCTAGGACAAATACAATCGGAAGAGACAAAGCAATCATGAGAACTAGAATCAAGCCTGGAAATAATCACATGGGAACTGTATGGGAAAGAATTTATATTATTTGTGATTAATGAAGACTCCAACAGAAAAGTTAGATAACATGTACTGTTAGATGAGCGATTTCAAGGGAAACATGGAAACTATAAGAATTAATTAAAAATATAAGAAATCAAAACCACAATGATAGTGATGAAGAATTATTTTTCAATGAGCTTAGTAGACTCATCTCAGCTAAACGAATAATTAGTGAACTTGAGATGGGTCAATAGAAGTTACTCAAATCAAAATACAAAAAGATCAAAGACTAAAAACACCGTAAGAGAGCATCCAAGCACTGTGGGACCATGTCAAATGTTCAAGCAATACATAATTGGAACCAGAAAGTGAAGCATAAAAGAGAAGAGAGCAGAAAAAATATTTGAAGAATAGCATCTAGAGTTTACCAAAATTAACTAGAGACCATAAACCAGAGATTCAAGAAGCTAAAAGAACATCAAACGAGATAAATATCAAAAGGAAGCAAACAATCAAGCTGGGAACAGCAACAACAACAAAAACTATCTAAAATTCAAACAGCTGGAAGCCACAAAGAGAAAACTTTGAGGGCAGACAGAGAGAAAAAAAAAGTATGACTCACAAAAGCCAAAAGCAAACAAACAAGGATAAGGATTACAGCAAATTTCTTATTAGAAGCTATGAAAGATGCAAACCAAGAGACGATCTTTAAACTGTTGAAGGAAACAAAAAACTTAAAGCAAATGAAAAACAACAACAAAAATTCTGTCAATCCAGAATTCTATAACCAGCAAAAATACCCTTCAACAATCAAGGAGAAATGAAGTGTTTAATTGCTAACTGACCTATTCTTTAATCAATGTTAAAGAACAAAGAATATGACATTAATAAGAAACTTAGATCTACACTAAAGAACAATGAGAGCTGGAGAAAGAATAAGTCAATGTAAAAAAAAATCATTTTTTCCTTTTTTAATTGATTTAATAGATGAATGACTTTCAAAAGCAAAAATAGTAAGAAGGTGTTGTGTGTTTAGAACACATATAAAAGTTTTTAAAAATGACAAAAATTGTACAGAGGTAGGGAGTAAAAAATTGTAAATATAATATTTTGTAATGCCCTTAGATTACATAAGAAGCAGTATAACATTATTTCAGTGCATACTTATATTAACTGAAATCTATACTATAATCCCCTAGGTGAATATTAGTTTATTTTTTAAAGATATATAAATAAGTAAATAAAGGAGATGAAATGGAATCATAAAAAATACTCAACCCAACACAAAACAGAAAGAGGAGGGAAAAAAACGAATAAGAAAATTTTAAAAATGTATACACAATTTTGATTAATTTCAAAGATAACCTTAAAAGGTTACATACTTTGTGATTCAATTTATATAACACTCTCATAAAGACAAACAATAGTGATGGAGAACAGTCATTGCTAGGCATTAGGGGGAGAGATAGGATGACTATAAAATGATAGCATGAGGGAGTTTTGGAGGGAGGGGCTGATTTGTTTGCATCCTAATTGTGCTGATAATTATATGAACTAAACATGTATAAATATTCATAGAAGTAAACATCCTAAAAAGTAAACTTTATGGTATAATTATCCGGAAAATAAAATGTAAATAGACAAAAAATATGATAAGCTTTATGGCAGAGTTGAACATAAGGCGTTATGGGAATACATCTTAGGGCCATCACTGCACACAAATGTAGGAGAAAATAGTGGAGTTTAGATCCAGAGGATGAACCAAAATTACCCCCAAAATTGGATGATCAGGGGTGGAAAAAGAAAGGAAAGATATTCTTGTTTTAAAGAACATCACGCATGTATGAGTCATGAAGCAAAGAGCCTGGGCCACTCATGGATTTGTATGTAGTTCTCTGTGGAGGGACAGTAAAGTGAAAGGGAGGAGAGCAGCAAGTGACAGCAAGCAGAGGTCAGCTCAGGTAGAACATGAAAGGTCATTCAAAATATCCCATTTAATCCTGAACGCAATGGGGAAGGCCTGAAGTGTTGGACAGCCAGGGAGCAACATGGAGAGTCTCATGTTTCAAAATAGCCAGTCTGGTAAGAAATAAGATTACTGCTGTGCAAGGTGGTGGTCTGGACTGTAAGTGGCATAAGAGCATTTGTGGTGGTGATGGGAGTGTTGTGTATCTTGAGTAGGGTGGGAGTTAAACAAGCACAAACATATGTCAAACTCAAACTGTATGTTTAAATATAGGTGCAGTTTATTGCATATACATTGTACCTCAATAAGATTGATTAAAGAATACTATATGGCAATTAAAAAGAGCAAGCCACTCATCCATATAACTATATGGATGAATATCATAAACATAATGTTAAATGAAAAAAAATCAATCTATATATAGCATGTTCAAAAACATAAACCCATAGTTATAGAAGTCAAAATAACCATTACTTTTTTGAAAAACAATGACCGAAAGGGTCAGAAGGGAGGTTTATGTGTGCTAGTGATACTTTATATCTTGAACAGAGATGAAATTATACATGTTTGTACTTTGTAAAAAATTCATTTGAGATATCCCTGTAATTTATATATCTTATATAAGTCTGCCATACATAATTTTATTAATTAAGAAGGGGGGGGGAAAAAAAAGGATGGTTGGAAAACCCAAGATGGTAAACACAGACTGTGAAGAAGGAATTTAACTATATTACAGATGTATGACCTAAGTACACTGAAGAGGAAGGCAAAGAAAGGAATTAACCTAAATAACTTTGCCAGACAGTGTTTTGACTAAATATTGGTAGGCCAAGAAAACTGTACACAAAAATGTACTCTTAAGGGTAGATTTATTTTTCACAGGGGTATAGTTTAGCAATTCTGACTACTTTACATTTATGCCAGGTTTGAACAAGTAAATATATTAGACATAGTGATGTTGCCAGAGGAAAGGGTCTGGGGACTTCAGATACCTGACCTCAACCCTGTCCCCTTCCGTGTTCTTGACTGCACAGGAAGAAAGAATTCAAGAGCAGAGTCAGAGTAGAAAGCAAAAGAAAGTTTAATGTAAAGAGTAAGGAATACACACTTCACAGGGAAAGTGCAGGCTGACTCAAGAGTGAGAAGCAGCTGTTTTTATCCTTGCTTCCACCTTTTAAAGTTGGCTATCTATACATATTCATGTTATCTGTGAATATTCAACTAAGGAGGTGGTTCTCAGTTCTGTAACTTCTAGCCTTGCACATGCTCTGTTTATTTCTTTTGGTGCATGCTCAGTGGTCAAATTCCAGCATATACACTGACTGTACTTAAAATTTACTCTGTGATAGTGCCTGCAGTGGAATGTCATTCAAGGACAAACTTCTTTCTACTGAGCATGCTCGACCACTAAAATGGATCAAACTTGCCCCCTGAGGTCTCTATCTTCCCATGATGTGCTCTAAAATAGGTGTGACATGGAACAATAACTCTCTTCTAGCTCAGGGCACCAGGGATCCTGAGTTCCAGGGAGTGGCTTGAGATTTAGAGGACTGGCCTGAGACCCAGACTCTGGGAAAGTGAATAACTCCTACCTCCGTGAGAACCAGGTTTCTCCTTGTAAGAGAAGTTAAAAATGAACAAACTAGGAAAGGATAAAATAAACTCTGAGGTACTGTGTCAGGGTGAGAGATACCAGAATGAGCTAATACTTATTTAGATTGATAGATTAGATAGATAGATAGATAAATAGATAGATGATAGATAGATAGATACATAGATAGATAGACAGACAGATGATAGATAGATAGATAGATAGATAGACAGACAGACAGACAGACAGACAGACAGACAGACAGACAGATAGATAGATAGATAGATAGATAGATAGATAGATAGATGAAGTACATATAAGTATGTGTGTAGACAAGAGTTAGTATAGATACATAAATTTTCTAGCAAGTTTACTGGGAAGGCTTAAGACAGTGAAACCTCAGCAGCAATGAATACATTATTTGATCTCTAACTACCATTTTCCAGGGCTTGTTGGAGAAATGGTTCAATCTAGAATTAGGGCAAGAAAAATACCAGAAGAACTTGGATAATCTAGAAAGTGGGGCTAGAAAATACAAACGTGCTACAAAAGTAATAGAAGGGGCAGGTGCATATCAAAAAGACACGAGTCAACATAACAGAACTGCCAGTGGTCAAATATGAAACAATGTGAGCAACAAAATGACAACAAGAGTATTATGTTGTTACCCCAATTCTTCACAGTGGAGAAACCTGGAAGACACCCCCTTAACCTAGTAGCCAAGGTTAACATCACAAGTAATAAGACATAAGATGAAATGAGACGGGCATGACATTTCTATGGTATTCTTTTCAAACTTCCATAACATCAGTCAAATCATGAGAACACATCAGACAAAAACTGAGAGGTGTTCTATAAGGTAACTGACCAAAAGTGTGAACATCATGACAAACAAATAAAGGTTGAGAAACTGTCATACAACAGATGAGAGTGAGACATGACACCTAAATGCAATGCAGTGTCCTAGACGGGATTCTTCTACAGAGAAAGAATATTAATGGAAAATCAAAGAAATCTAAAAAGGTCTGTAGTTTAGGTAAGAGTTTGTATCAATGCTATTTTCTTATTTGTGATAATTGAATTGTAGTTAGAAAAGATGTCAACATTAGGGGAAACAGGTACCTGGAGCTTCTATGTACTATCTTTGAAACTTTAGTAAGTTTAATATTATTTCAAAAGAAAAAAGTTTTAAAAAACCTGCAAAAAATAAAAATGAAGTTGGCAACACAATTCTTGAAGACAAAAGAAAGATTAGAGATAGAGATATAAATTTGGGAGATGCAGTTGAAGAAATAGAAGTTGAAGCTTGGAGGAGGAGAAATTAGATTACCTGGGGAAAATGTGAATGAGTTTGAAAGAAGAGAGCTAAAAAACAACTCTTCTGGAACAATCAGGTTAGTTCAGGATTTTAGCAAATGAAAATTCCATAAAACTGTGTCTATGTGTTTCAGAACAATATCATAGTTAGGGTGCAGCGTTGAAGACTGCAGGCACAGTTTCTAAATTTGATCTCAATTTTAAATCCAGAGAAGTTAAACTCAAATACTTAATTCACTTATATTTAAAGTAAGTTTAGGGTGTTCTTTTGTTTTTATTTTAAGACACTCTTGCAAGAGATGCTGTGAGTATAGTGCTTAGCGGAGTGCCTAGCACTTAATAGGCATGAGTAAATGATATCCATGTCTAATATTTACATTGAAGAAAAATCTAGAGAAGGTGAAAAGAATTTGACTGTCTTGATAACTGCTCTTGGTTAATTTTGATGATAAAAGTTTGGTTAATTTGAAGAATTCCAAGGGAACCAGGATCAGCATTCAAAGGTCTTCAAAATATCTGCCGGATGAGGTGCCTTCCATCTCCTAAACCATTTCTGTTTAATTTTTAAAACCTTTTATTCTACCTGGGAGATAAGAATACTACTACCATTGTTGGTCAGGGGAAGCAGAGGTGTGAGGCTCTAGATCCAAGGCAATACTGTCTCCTGGGGATTTTGTTCTATTGGGATCACCATGCTTATCTCACCTCAGAAACTATTACTTGGAGCAAGTACAGTTAAATTTTGGAGTGCCTCCAAATCACCAATGCCTCAAGCCTCAAACAACATATTTGCCCTTCTTTAATTATAGATTTTTAAATTAAAGGTTTATAATAGCAATAGGGCTTTTGTGCAGTTGTCTCAAACCTGAGAGATGTAGTATATGAAATGACAAGATTTATTGCCTAAGTAAACAGTCAAGAAAGTCTATAATGAACTGCAGCATCCAGCCAAGATGTAATAGGGACATGAATCAGTGCCTCTTTCTCCCCTTGAAGGCAGCATTGGTTTTGTGCTGCAGAAAGGAAGGGGGTGAGAATTGCTACTGTTATTTAACATGGACTTGTGATGAGGATTGGAATTAGAATTTGACATTGAAAATTATTCTGAATTTTTAATGAAAATTCCTGTTAAGCAGTGATTTCAAGTTTATGGAATAGCCGAAAATATATTCATCTGTGAATTAAAGTCACTCAGAAGATAGGTAAAGAGCAAAAAAAGAAAACCTTCCCCATGTTCAATGTCCTTTTCTAGTAATTTAACTGTAAGACATTCAGACACTCAAGACTGAGTGTCAATTGACTGGAAAGAGCTTCCTCTTGGTTAGAGAGTAATCATTCATATATCAATGTTATCTTAAGTGATTCTTTTGAGTGATAGTATGTAACCACCTGGGAACAAAGAAGTGAACCCTATCAGACTATGCTGTACATTTATAACTAGTTTGCAAGAGCTAAGCCATGATTGCAGGTGCTGTGCCCGGCATAAAATAAGTCCCTAAAGTTTTCTGAAAGTGGCCTAATGCAGTAACATAAAATTCCAGGTATTTTAAAAGACTTCGAGAACCAGAACTATAGGCAACAGTCCTTTCTGATTATAGCCCATCCTCTTCTAGATTTGTAAGTTACCACAGGTGCCAAGCAGCACTCAGCTCTTCTTATGTTCCTTTTCTGGATTTGCTACCACACAGTGTCTCCTGTGTTAGCAGGAGGGAGCAGAGAATCACTGACAGAACAGACAGAGTGGCTGGGTAGACGTTATAGCAGCAAACACTCTGGAATTCTTGAGTTCCAAAGTTTCATATTCCATTTAAAAGCAAGCTATGTGTAGTGTAATTTATGAGTGTAGTCAGGAGAGGATTTCTCTCCCCTCTTGCCAGTAGGGAAATCTTCAATTTCACTTTAGTTTTCATTAGCCTAATCTCTGTCCGAAGGTCAATTTTCCACTTTTCATGGAATCTCTCTTTTCTTGGTTTCCATGGGTTCATATGAGGGAGGAATGATCTCGAGCAGAGTTAGCATAGTTAAAATATCCAAGATTGCCCAAGAATTTCAATTACCCATATAATTTTCTTGTGCCTTTCTCATGTGTTGTTAAGAATTTTTCCATTTAAAAATGAAAGCTTTATTGCATAAAAAAGGTACGGTTTCGGGCCGAGCCCATGGCACATTCTGGAGAGTGTGGCGCTGGGAGCGCAGCAGCGCTCCCGCCGCATGTTCGGATCCTATATAGGGATGACCGGTGAGCTCACAGCGCTCACTGGCTGAGCACGGTGCAGCTGGTCTCAAAAAAAAAAAAAAAGGTACGGTTTCTGTGTTTGATTACTGGCTACCCCCTTATTAGTTAGGTGACCTTGACCAATTGCATCTCAATTCCCTCATAGTCAATCTGGGGATAAAATAATATGTTTCAGAGAGCCGTAGGAGAGGATTAAATGAGTTACATGCGTAAAGGTCTTATGAGAATGCTTGACCACAAAAACAGTATATATTACCTATTTTCAAAAAAATTATAGTTTATGTATTTGAGTTATTTTGTTTGCAAATAACAGAAAACACAACCAAATTGACTTCTGGAAGGGAAAAAAATTCACTGGAACATATATAACTGAATTATATCAGAGCAGATATGGATTCAGTCACAGCTTGACATAGAGTTTTAAACAGTCTCATTAAAATCTGATTTTAATATCTTGGGTCTGCAAACTCTGTGATGACTTTATTCCAAGATATTTGTTGAGTTTAAACACAAGGTTGTTGTTAGTAGTTCTTAAGGTATGTGCTTCCTAGTTGATATCAAACAGAAAAGAGTAAAAGACTGTGTCCCAGCATTTCCAGTTTTACTGTGAGCCATTTTAACCAATATTTGAACCTGAAGAAATGCAACACTGATTGTCTTGTACCTGATTTACGTCATCTTCCCCTGAGATGGAGTCAAGACCTCTAGAAACAAATGAATTAATATGGGCTCAGGGTAAGGAAAGGCATGCTTCCAAAGAGAAACTGGAGAACCACTACACAGAAGCAGATGTGGCTGCTGTGCTGTAGAAATAGCTGCTGCCCATACAACCTAGAAACAAGAACATAACAACTGAGAACTAAGATAATTTTAATACGTGTATAAGATTCATTAGAACAGTATAGTGGAAATTTAGAACACTACAGAAATGATGAAAATAATAATAGGATAATAAATGATAATAAATACTATATTTTGCTTTTATATTCAAGTGTTTTTAGGTTTGAAAAGGTTTTACATATGCCATCTCATTTTTTTTTCTGCCCAGCACCCTGTAAGATACCCATGTGGTCATATTTACCATTGTACTTAGAAAGAAACAGGCTCATTTTTGTTAAGAAATTTTTCCTAAGTCTATACAAATAACCTGAAGAAGATCTAAGATTGGAACCCACGTCTACTACCTTTTAATCTTGTACTATTTCCATTATATCACTCTCCTTTATTAGGGAGATTTAATAAATGGTTCATTTCCCATTTTCATGGGAAAATGTCAGAAGGAATGGTTACCCATGTTAGATATTGACACCTTTACAAGACGTATAAAGTGGGTAGCAATTGATAATCACCGCCTGTTTGATGCTTTAGAATTCCACTGTATGGCACTGCTATAAAAACCATGCCACTTTTCTAGAGTGGGTGAAAGACTTTGTTAATAGAAAAAATGATTAGAGGCAGAAAGCTGCTCAGCAGCTCTAATGGTGTCAATTTTGTTCACAAAATAACTTATAAACCATTCACAGTATTCTACCAGTAGTACCTCCTTCTCTTGATTTATAATCTCTTTTTTATGGATTCAGAATGGAATCAATGGTCTGGAAGAGCACAGGAGGGTAATGTTTCCCAGAAGAGATGATATTAGAAAAAAAAGTGCTGCACTTGCAGCTTCTGATGCACTTCCTCATTGGTCTACAGGTTATTTTCTTTCTCGACTGTGATCTGGAAATGTACAATCAGAGGATCTCAATAAATGCTTTAATGTGTGACCGGCTAATTTTATTAACATCAGTGTTCTCTGAAATGGTGCTACATTTACTTGGGGATGGAAAGAGGTGGCAGGAATGAGGAGGCTGTGGACGCCAGGCAGACTGAGAGAAAAGAGCTGCCAACTCAATGCGTTGATTTTGTTGTGGTTTGTTTTGTTTGTTTATTTGTTTGCTTTTGGTCAGAGGCCATTGTTACCACTGCCTTGTTAGCAAGAAAATAATTTTTTGTCATCCTAAGTCCCTTTTCCAGTCCTCCTCTGAACTAGTAATATGCATTTTCAACATGCTTGGTTGAAATTTGAAGTGCTCCGATAGCCCTTCACAAAGTAAAACTAACCATAACTTCATGAACATTTAATAAACCACTATCCAGTTATTCCAAAGAGCCATTCATCCATTCATTCAGCCAGTTTCTATCAAGCCTTGAGAAACATAATTAACGGGAATTTGAAAGATGTTCCGATTGCTCTTACCAAAACTATCAGCTCAGATTTCACTTGCAAGTCACTGTCTCCCTCACTCAAGACAGTTATTTGTCATAACGAAAAAGTGCATCATCATTCTATTTAAGAGAGGCCAACCACTTGTTAAAATCCATAATACATTCGTAACTTCTGTTATAGGGCAGAGCAATGGGAAATAGTCACAAACATTATTTTAAATATGTGATTTATATCAGTTTTTGCCTTAGAGTACTTTAAATAAATGATGGTAAAACAGCTAAATTTCTCTTTGACTTTTGCCTGGTGGTTCTAAAAAAGTTAACAAGATGAATTAATTATCATCAAGTAAGCTCCTATATAGTGCCATGTTTGTATTCTAAGGATGGAAAATTTATATTACTTAATGAATTCTAAATGCAAAGGTAAAGCCTAATGTTGCAATTTCAGATACTGCTGTAATGACGCTCAGACTTTTGATGTTGGTGTTGAATCATTTTTAATTAAGTAAAGGTGAAAAGAAGACCTCTTAAGAACTTGCTTCCAGATAGCAATGCCTTCAAATACCACTGAAGTCTTTACGATGGCCTAGGTGGGAAGCATCCTCAGTACTGATCGAAACTATTGCCTGCCATGCTCTAGGAATGACTACCAAATGCAGTCAGAAGCATCTATCGTGTTATTGCAGGAAGAAAAACAAATTCACACTTCACCAAGCAAAGGCACAAAGAGATCATAAATCAATCTGGGTTGGGTCTATATTCTGGCACACAGCTTGACCACAGCTCACTGGCAACTCTTACAGGTTAAAGAAACCAACTCTTTACCTCTTAGTGTAGGAAAACAGATTTTCATTAGCTGCACGAAGATGTGAACATCTCTTTCCTTGCCTATCCCATGTGCTCCTCCAGGGCATCTGAAGTTATAGAATCCTAAAGCTGGCTGCTTCTAGCCCAGAAGTTCTTATTTATCAGAGACTGTATTCAAAATGATTGTGAATTTGTGATTATGCATTTTTTTTCCTATGAAAAGGATCCATACATTTCACTCCATTACAATGATCTTTCCAAAAGTTAAGAATGACTGGCTTAATCCAGCACTATTATATCAAAAAGAAACAGAGGAAAAAAAAAAATATATATATATATATATATGTATAGGTCTCAACAGATACAGTAAGTACTCACAGCTTATCTGAGACAGAGGCAGTTTAAGTGTTCTGTTACTCAAATAACTGCTCCTTCTACAGGAGGACTGACCTTCCTTGAGTACTATGCCCCTGGCACCCAAAACAAACAAACAAAAAAGGAGGTCAGAAAGTGAAAGAGGAAGAAAGGGAGAGAGAGAGAGAAGAAGAGCTAGACAGAAACATTGGAAACATGATGCTTCCAAATGTTCACCCTTCAAAAGCCTGTACCATCCATAGTTAGCACAATCTTTTATCATTTGCAAATTTTGTATCTATTATTTAAATTAAAAATCTCCTTTCTTTATGGAGTCCACAATTAAGAATTGGCTTTTTTTTTTTTTTTTTTTTTTTTTTTTTTTTTCAGAGGCAGTTTAAGTGTTCTGTTACTCAAATAACTGCTCCTTCTACAGGAGGACTGACCTTCCTTGAGTACTATGCCCCTGGCACCCAAAACAAACAAACAAAAAAGGAGGTCAGAAAGTGAAAGAGGAAGAAAGGGAGAGAGAGAGAGAAGAAGAGCTAGACAGAAACATTGGAAACATGATGCTTCCAAATGTTCACCCTTCAAAAGCCTGTACCATCCATAGTTAGCACAATCTTTTATCATTTGCAAATTTTGTATCTATTATTTAAATTAAAAATCTCCTTTCTTTATGGAGTCCACAATTAAGAATTGGCTTTTTTTTTTTTTTTTTTTGTCTTTTGTCTTTTTCCGTGTCCGGCAACAGATTGCAACCCTCAGTGTTGCCCCCGTACTGGACCGGGGACCGGCAACGGGATTGCAACCCTCAGTGTTGCTCCCACGCCTCGCTCAGCCAGTGAGCGGGAACCGGTCTGTATGTGGGATCTGAACCCTCGGGCGGGAGCGCCGCAGCGCTTCCCAAGCGGCGCACTTATCCAGTGCGCCACTGGGCCGGCCCAAGAATTGGCTTTTTTGAAAGTGATTCTAGGCCATTTCTAAAACTAAATCATGTACAAAATTTCTAACTCTATTAAATAAAAAAGCTATTGATAAGTAATTAATCAATATATACTGGTCAATGCAAAGGTAGTATAAAATAATATCTTTTTTTAACTTCAACTTTTAGTTTTCCCTTATTAAATTTCAGAACCCGTCACTGTTAAATGCAAGATAATATGCAAATAACTAAGAAACATCCTATTAAACATGAAATAAATATAATATAAACAGAGTTTGAAAATTGAACTCATATATAAGCATATATAGAAATACATATGCAGAGATGTGTACTGGTCTCAGGAATTGACTAATGTATGCACAGTAAATACTCAGCCTTAATAGCATATATTTCGTGGATTGTGTTTAGGTAAGTCATTTCTTACTCAAAAAATGGCTGACATCGGCACCTTTGCTTCCCAATTTTTGAAGTTTTTTTTTTTTTTCCAGAGCAGTACATTTTAAAGTTTGGACTCCAAATCACTTATATTGGAATCAGCTGGTTGATACTATGATTCTTAGAATGCAGATTCATGGGTTTTTCCATAGAATTACTGAAATTACTGAATTACTATCTCAGGGGAGGGGCCTGGAATGCTGAATTTTGTAAGAAACTCCAGAGATGGTGCTGGGGAGCACCAAAGTTTGAAAGCCACCCCAGGCCTTCATCAGCTGTCAGGTGCCTTATTTATGCCTACAGGCCACTGGTACCTTTGAGGAAGTGGGATATCAGATGGTAAAATTTGATTTGTCGCATTGGTCAACACAAGTTCACATTAAGCTTATTGAAAAGGGGATAAAAAATATTTAATTTAAAAGAAAAAGAAAATTAATGTACTACTGACTTTCTTTTAAAATAATACAGTGAATACAGTGAAGGTTCATGAAGGCAGGAGAAGTAACAATAAGAGAAAGAAAGGATTGTTCTGATCATTTCAAGCTCAGACCACTTCAAGTCTGGCCTTGGTGAGCACATGGAGCAAGAGCTGGCCAGTGTCACTGCTATGCCCTTCCTATGAAGTTGCTTGGAGGCTGCAGGGGAGAAGAAGGCCTTGGTAGCCCCCCACGCCAGCAAGACCACCAATGGGGTTCCCGTGGACTCACACAGGAGTGAAGGGCCACAGACAACTGAAAAAAGGAGCCACTCACAGGCTGGTCTAACACCACCAATGAACACCTATACAACCTAGAAGAGCTGGAAGGACTCCAGGCTCCTGAGCTGGGGTGGTGAAGGACTGAAGGCCTCAGCCATGCCCCCAACATCCACATTCAGCCCAGAAATGACCACTAAGCCTCCATCAGAAGCACCCCAGGCTTCTGAGACAGGGCAGTGGGGGACACAAGGGCCTCAATCACACCCTTCTACATCCACTTCCAGCCCAATGATAACCACCAGGCCACTGTGGGAAGCACCTCAGGCTTCCAAGCTGGGGAGGGGACACCGATGCCCTCAGCCACACCACCCCAACATCTGCATCCAGCCCAGTGATGACCACCAAGCCACCACTGGAAGCTCACAGGACTCCCCTGCTGGAATGGGAGGGTGCCACGGGACTTGACCATGCCCCATGTAAAGCGAGGACTAGGTCTCACAGACCCCTCGAGCCCATTGTCCAGACTGGGTCACAAACCCTTCACACGCAGGTCTATGAACTAGGTAATAGGAAAAGGTCCTGGAAGCCATGGGTGAAGAAATAATAGACTTTATTCAGAGCTAGGAGCAGCCACCCTAGTGGCTTCCCAGAGCGTCTCAAGAAATGCTGTCTATCAGAGCCATTAGTCCTTTATACTCAAGTGCATAATCCAAAACACCTGGGTGCACATGCACAGTCACATTAGACAACAAAAAGGAATACCAGGGTACACGCGCACATTCACATCACATGCTCGGCAAGATTCTGAACACCTGAGGGGCCCTGACCATTTTTTCTATATTTTCCCAACACACCCTCCTCTTTCCTCCTTCCTCCCTCCTGCTCCTCCCATATTCCCCTCCTCCCCAACTGCTCCACAACAACGTCTTAGAATGTAAAAAAGAAAAAAAAGAAAAAATAATAAAATAAAATAAAACATAATAATACAATGAAACAAACACAAAAACAAATAAAAAACCCTGAAATTCGGCCTGCCTTTTCATCCATTTTATTACAAAGACATAGTTTTTTGTTTTTTGTTTTTTTAACAGCTTTTTTGAGGTATAAGGGATGTATTAAAATGCACATATTTAATGTATACAATTTGATGAGTAGGGACATATGCACACACCCAATAAATCATCACCATAATGAAGGTAATAGGCATATCCATCACCTCCAAAAGTTTCCTCTTTTCTTGTTGCTGTTGCAAGAACACTTAACCAGGTTTATAGTATTTGGGGAATAAGACAAATATCGTTACTTTTTCCTACTTCATTTATCATTCCTAAAGATAAATTTCACTTTGTTTATTCCTTCCATCAATTAAATGTTGTTACTTGGAAAGATTTATAAGGTCATCCCAGTGGGTTTATGCACATAAACAATGTATCTGTTTTAAACAACTTTGCAGGGTGGGCACCTTATGTCTTTCTAAGTCTGTACAATTATGATCATAGACATGGATATAACAGGAAGTAGTATCACTCAGGTGATTTCATTTATCAACCACACAAATAACTAGTATTTAATTTCAGTCATGTAGCAAGCACTATAATGCACAATCTTACATACTTTTAACATTGTTCTGTGTGTATGTGTGACTGACTGTGTACACATTGTGTATAAGTAACTACGGGCCAGATCCAAGCATATTGTATCAGGTCAATTTTCAACCTTATTTTTATTCTACTTTTCCATGCCATTTACATAATTAGCTACTCTTTTGTCTGAAATGTTGTTTCCAGGCTCTTTGACACTGCACGTCATCTGGTTCCCCTTCTTCTCCATTGGCTATTCTGCCTTAGACAACTTTGCTTGGACTGCTTTCTCATTCTGACCTCAAAATTGCCCTTCGCCTACATACATTCTCTACATGAACGTACCCAATCCCATGTCGTTAAACTGCCAAGACATGCCTCTGATATACGAATTTCTGCTGCTGACCTTCATCTCTCCCCTCAGGTCTACCCTCATGTATACTGTTGCCTACGTACCATTTCTACTAGGATGTGTATTCAAGCATCTCAATCTTCATATGTAAGTAAATAAACAAAGAAACAAAAGGATGTTTTTCTCCAAATACACCCTCTCTTCTCCACACTTTTCCATCGAAAGTAGTTGCTCAGGCCCCTCAGAAAGTGTCATTCTTGGGCCTAGCCCGTGGCGCACTCGGGAGAGTGCAGCGCTGGGAGCGCAGTGACGCTCCCACCGCGGGTTCGGATCCTATATAGGAATGGCCGCTGTGCTCACTGGCTGAGCGTGGTGTGGGCGACACCACACCGAGGGTTGCATTCCCCTTCCCGGTCACGAAAAAAAAAAAAAGTGTCATTCTTGGGCCTAGCCCGTGGCGCACTCGGGAGAGTGCAGCGCTGGGAGCGCAGTGACGCTCCCACCGCGGGTTCGGATCCTATATAGGAATGGCCGCTGTGCTCACTGGCTGAGCGTGGTGTGGGCGACACCACACCGAGGGTTGCATTCCCCTTACCGGTCACGAAAAATAAAAAAAGACAAAAAAAAAAAGTGTCATTCTTGACTCTTCTTCTTCACACTATTGCCCTCCTTTGTCTTTTCTATCAGCAAATGTGATTGGCAATGGCTTCTGAACATTTACTATATTCACCTATTTTTTCCATTTCCAACACAACTATCTCTGAATAAATCACCATTATGGCTCAGTGACAACTGCAAGGGTCTTGTCTTTGTTTACTGTGTAGACTCTTACACTTGGGTGGTCCTTTCTCCACACATCAGCCAGAGTAATTTATTTTTACTTAAGATCACAGCATTCTCATGCTTAGAATCCTTCTGTGGTTTCCATCCATACTTAGAATAAATCCAAGCTTCTTTTTGTGATCTTCATGGTGAGATAGGAGGTGCTCAGTTTCCCTGGGTTCAGGTTTCAGGGCACACTTCTGGGTTTCAAACCACTCCCTGAGGTCTCGGGCCACTCCTCTAGGCCGTCCCGTGGAGGAAAGTTACTGTTGCTACTTAGACCTATGTTCATTAGGCATCAACAGCGGGAAAATAAGACCACAAGGGGCTGACTTATGCAAATCCAGCTGCTGGGCATGCTCAGTAGAGAAGGGTTATATAATCCTGGTAGCCAAGTGTGCTCAGTGGAAGGGAGTTTATACTTTGAATGACCTTCCACTAGGGGTACTAAAGAGCACAGACCATTCTTGAATCTGTTCAAAACATGTGATAGGATTTGATCCATGAACATTCTCCAAGAAGAGACAAATTGAGCATGTGCAAGACTGTGTTACATAACTGAGGACCACCCCTTAATTTAATATTCATTAGACAGCAAAACTATAAAAGCCAGATCCCAGCAGAAGGCAGGGCTGTTGCTCACTCTCTTAGCCAGACCACACTCAGCCTGTGGAGCGTGTATTTCTTTCTTTTTGTATCAAACTTCCTTTTATCAGTTGTTGTTCCTCACTTTCCTGGGGCCACCCCCCACTTCCCTGACAGAGGTGTGTATGCTTTACTTAGAATCCAACTTACTTTCAGCAATGGGCTGCTCATTCTCTTCAGCCAGCCTTCACTCTGTACTGAGCTTTAATTGCATATTTCTTACTTTTGTATTAAATTTGGTGTGGGCTCTGGCCAGTCTCTGGAGCTACCTCATTCTCTCTGTGCAAATTGTATTTCTTATCCGTTACATTGAACCTGTTCTCACTTTCTACTGTGGCTCTGCTCTTGAATTCTTTCCTGTGGTGGAGTCAGGAACCTGGTAAGAGGACAGAGTGGATTGAGGCTGACTAATGGACCCCTCAGACCCAACCTCTGACATCTTTCATCCTATACAATCTCACCGTTGCCTACTTCTCCAATTTTTTTTTCTTAAGACTTTGCCTCTTATTGGCAATGTTCTAGATCAAAGACATTCCTTTCTTCCCTTATATCTGTGATGTACATTACAATTTGCATTTCCTAGGCCCTTTGCCTGGAGTTATTTTCCCTAGATCTCTTCCCATCAATAGCTATTAACATAAATGGCACCTTCACTGATTGTAGGGACAACCTATCTCGTATCACTTGCTATTACATTCCACTTTGTTGTTTTCTGACTTCATTGTTCTTTATTATATGTCAATCCCCCCAAACCACAACTATAATGGTTCCTTCAAAGGGAAGCAGAAACTTTTCCCTTATTTAACAGTTAATCTCTATCACCCAGATTAGTGCTCCTATGTGATAGATGCTCAATAAATAATTCTTGAGTGACTATTCATACTCATTACTCAGTTACTCACTACACAAAGAGTTTTCTTAGTAAACCAAGTATAACAAAATGTGGCTTAATCAAAACTCTGAATCAAATAAAAATGTAAATATAATCTTTTTTATTTAAACAAAACATCTAAACTTTATTTTAAATATTTAAATTTTTCCCCTAAATTTTAGGGGGGAAAGTAGCTATATGCAAAAGAAATTTCTATAGTATTTTAATATTTAAAAATAAATTTAATTCCGTATGCTTAGTTCAACTTGAATTGAAACATTTTATCCATACCTTGTCTATCTCCATATTCTTCTATGAATCTGAAAATTTATGTTCACAGTGATGATCCTGAGGCCTTGTGAAATTCATAGTGAGGAAATATTTTGTTTTGATTCCCTGACTGGTCTGTCTAAGGTAAGCAAAAATGTGTGGGAATTTAGAAATGAATATTGATGGTCAGAAGTAAAACAGATACATTTGCAGCCTCATTGATAATTTTCTTTGTTAAGGTTTTCCTATAGAAAGTTTGCAAAATGTTAATTGCTCTCCAAACTATCTTAATTGTTGTATAACATTTTACAAACAGTGTATCTGGTAGTTATAAACTGAAAAATATCCAGGACCCCCAGGAGCAGTAAGAATGGACATGAAGGGGACACCTCAATGGCAAGTTGGCACCCCACACTGTCGTGGGGACAACATCAGGCTTACCTCAACTGAGGTGGGCTGCACATCCCCATCTGACAGGAGGGTGAACAGGGCTTAGTGAAAACTCAATCCAGCCAATTATAGCATATCTGTGATAGATTAGAAACAGTTCTAGATCCATCTTACAACTTTTTAAAGCACAATTTATTTTTATGGGGAGGGAAATAATTCAAATAAATAAAAATTGCTCATTCAACTGACTTTATCAATCTTACTCAAATACAATTTTTAAAATAGTGGGAAAAAAGGTGTCTTTGTCTTCTACACAAACACTGCCAGAAAATTTGCTATAAGAAGTTTGGGTTACAGGGTCACTCAAGGTCTCATTCTGAGAGGATATAAAAAAAGGTGGGGGGAGGACTTTGTAAATCATGTAGGCTGCAGAACTGAAAAGAAAATCCTTTGAAGAATAGGTCATTGGTTTTGATATTAGAGAATAAGGTTCGAGATGCACTTTGAGGAACTGTAACCTAACCAAGCAGCTCACACATAGTGGTTTTCATTAAAAAGTTGCCATTTATCTTATCATGGTGAGTGTATCTTACCATGAGCTGTCATTGAAAGGATAGGGAAATACTGTGACTTACTATAGCACAGCAGATATCAAAAAAAAGATAGAAGGCAACTTTTTAATGACAGACACTGTTCTCCAGGGCTATTCACGTTTCCAGATTCAGGAGCAGCCGCCATCAATACCAAGCTCTGGGACTGAGCTGAAAGGAAACATTAATAGAGTGAAATCTATATTAGTATTAAAACCTGGAAATCTTGGGGAGAATTTGATTTCTTTAGGAATCTATCCTGCTTACACTGAAAAAAAAATAGCATGATAATAAGGGACAAATTTGTATTGTAATGCTTTAATCTTACCTTTTTAAACAACGTATACTTTTATAACATTTATGAATTTTCTGAATATAATTTAACAGTTAAGATCCCACAGTTCTGAGCCACATACTCTTGGAATCGATTTGCTTTCCTCTGTTTCTTAATTTCCTCATCTATCACGTGGGAGAAAACTCATAGGTTATGTTGAAGACTCTAGAAGAAAGGGAAAAGTATAACAGTGTTGTTATTGTCATTGCTCTTAGTATTAACTAATGACATCTGCTATACTTGATACTGTATTCACTGACTTAGATCTCAACTCTCTAAATAAGGAAAGCACTACTGTGCCCCACATTAATGGAGACAATTTTTAAAATTTCTGTTCTTATGTAAGTCAGTTAAATACGACACTTGCACAAGTCCTAATTCTGCAACCAATGGTAAGCATCTTTCACTCCTTTTGTGCCCTCAAGTGCTGATTGACCATTTAGAGAAAATTTTTCTTACTTCCACAGTCTTCCCAGTTGGGCTAGCTCATGGTCATCTCTTCCCTTCTTGGCCACAGAGAGCACTTAATACCCATTCCATGCATTTTGGTCCTTCTTCATACATTGCATTCTCTTGTTTTGTATCTGAGTCTTTCTCCCTCAACTAAATATAAATTCCAAGAGAGTGAGCATACACAACTATTTCTTCACAGGGTTCTGCAGCAACCTAGCCCAATGTGAAGCAAGACATTAGAACTCATTAAAGATATTTTATCATAAAATAATAAAAAATAATTTACATAAACTAAATTTACAATACCTTATATATTTAAAATTATAGTTGCCTTCTGTACATTCCTAAATTAAAGAATGTGATGGAGAGACAAAATGCTAAAATCAAAAAAACATCAAACTGACTTCTAGAAAAACTACTGATCCTCTCTGGGCCTTGATTTCAACCATCTGTTGAGTAACAGGTGACCTTAAGATTGATTCCAGATTGAATATTATTGAATATTATTTAATGAAATCTGGCAATATTTGGAATACACTCACTAATTTCAATGTACATTTAAAAAACTGGCTCAGCATATGTTCTAACCACATGTAATGACATTGGCCATAGTCCTCACAATTTAAAACAAAGGAAATAAACATAACAAACTACATATAACCACTAATTGTTTTACTTTACAATGGAATAATATTGAAAATTCTTAAGACCAGAAAGTCATTTCCTATTAGACTGCTTTTACTTCCCTTCAGTGTTTTGCTCAGAGGGTTTTTCTTTATTTCTCCATTTATCAGATGCTTAAAAACTCTGAAGAATGAAGTTAACTAATTGTCCATTAGATGCCGTGTATCCTTCATCTATTTAAGGATGGCTCCTTGATGCAGTTCCTCTCATTAGACAGAGCTGTGAGCTTTGCTCTGCACTCACAAATGGGATCCTGGCTTCTGAAGCAATGGGCACTTAAGCTCCGGGAAGCCCTGTTTAGACAGGGATGTTTTAATAGAGCAGTCCACATCCAACCTCTCACTCTTGTCTAAGTACCTGCTGGTGATGAACACTTTGCTTCCTGCTGATCTAAGTGGAGTCATTAAAAGAACTGCAACTTTCAGCACGATCGGAAGAAGGTGGAAACTTCCTTCTTTGTCAGGTCAGCTCCACCAAACATTTTACCTGTCCTTCTCCATCAGTTTAATCATTATGAGAAAATCAGATAACACTTATCATTGAAGAGTCCAAAGAGATCAGTAAGGGTCTTTTTTTCCTAGTAATTGGGAAAAAAAAATAATAAACAAGAATTTAGAAAGTTAATAATCTTTCCTACATTTTTTCTAGGTATAGGCAAGAAGATCATAGTATTTTCCAGAACATATTTCAGTGTTTGATATAATAAAAGATTTATTGGAGATTTGTTTTTCCAGAATCCCCTCAATCTACTGTCCTGTGGTAATAGAATGGACTGTGATAAGCTGTTAGTTTGGAATCATCATTATTAGAACAAGAATATGAGAAATGAAGCTGGAACAAGTTACCAAAGAATAAGAAAAATAAATTAAACAGTGAATGAGTAATTTAAACTTTAAAAAATATTAGATTTATATGCAGGTTTCCAAATAATCCCTCAGGTATTTTCTAAGTAGTTACAAGAATTGAGCTACATTACTTCCTGAAGGATGCATCAAAGAATTATCTGACATGACATCTGTCATCAGAATTCTGAAATCTATTTGTGTATAAGGAGACGAATATATATATATATATATATATATGAATATATATATATATATATATATATATATATAAAGAATAAAATTTACAATTAGATATGAAACAAACTGAGGAAATAAGCCAGCATAAAATTAATACAACATTTAATATAATCAAGTACAAATGTAAAGCAGAAAGCTTATATTTGCAATATGTTGTTAACATATTCAAGAGATTATGATTATTTAGGTTAATGTTCCATATGGAATTTTGAACTTGAAATTATTTTTGAAGCAGCAGATGAGAAAATACAATGTACAGAAGCTGAACCAACTTCTTTAACTCAGGGATTCTAGTGCAAACACTCATCTGGGAACACCCTTACCTCTTTATCCAGGTCCTGAAGAACTTTATCACTTTATTACCCACATGGTCTGCATGCCCATCTGTCTTATTTTTCCTTATTTCAATTGTGTATTTATAAAATTGCACCCTCCACTTTCAATAGCCTCAGGATACAAGTACCAATAAAATTCCCATTGATTAAAGTATTAAAATACATGAAAAAGAACAATAGCCAGCAGCAATAATGATTAAACACATAAGTATCAAACAAAACAAAATTGTATGAAAAACAACAGCCTCCTTAAATCTATCCCTTAAAATAGAACAGGCCAGTTTAAAATGTAGGAAAAATTAGGTATATTGTAATTACATACACAACCTTGGCTATAAAACATAGCAAAACTCTCATATTATTTTTTGACTTATTTTTTAAGGAGTATCACTATTTTTTTTCATCTCAGTGTGCCTCTGTTTGTTTAGCTGTCAAATAGAAAGAATACTGCTCATCATAGAAAAAATAGTCGCCTAGAGATGTTGTGGGGAAGAATGAAATAGAAATTTTAAGTGACTTAAAAAGTATATCAGTAGAAATATTAGTTGTTCCTAACAACACTTATCATTCTAATGTTTTTAGAATATATAATTCCTGCTTGTATTTTTACCTTATAATATAATCTGTATTTTTTGAGATATACTGTGCAGTTGTAGATGTTAATACTGTAACTATAGAAATGCTATATAGTGATAGGTTTATTGTCTGGTTAATAGTTATGACTGATGACAGGGTCAGAGGTAAAATGAGCCTCCCTTCTCTAATACATCTCAAACGTTACCTGGTATATTTCTGAAGCTTTTATTGAACAATAGTGACTGAACTGTGCCAATTTTGTGTTAAGACTTCCAAAGCTGTAAGCATGCGTCTGCCTAGCCACTTTACTACCTAGAACCTTAAATAACTCTACAAATGGCCCTGTCTCCCAAGGAGAACACTAATCATTTCCTTTTAAGCCTTAATTTCCAAGTTAAACTCTAGAAGACTATACTTAATTGTAGTTTTCATAATGTCTGTTTCAAACACTTAGCAGACCCTCTGCCATTCTGAATACCCTGAATGTTGTATACTCCTTCCCATTTTCTTGGAAAGAGTGAGTGCCATGTACTTACCCTCATTGCAAAACTATGGTAGGAGAATAATTCAGCAAAAAACAGGCCAAATATGCATTCTATCCATCAACAACAATAATGATAACAGTAGAGTTTAATGACCCATACATATGTCATCTCATCATCAGAGCAATAGGCTGAGGTCTCTTTGTTGGGCACTGGTGAAATAATTGCCATGCCACTGGATGTTGGGCATAACTTTGTGCGCATGCGCCCTGACGCACACGGGCGCCAGTTCATGCGCTCCGCGGCCACCATTTCACTAGCGCTCAACGGCACGTAGCTGCCAGCCTCGCCCTTCCGGGTCCCAGTGATTCAGCAACTTTAGTTCCGTATTCGCGTAAAGCCTCCCCACCACCTCACCCTATCCTTTTAAGCCCTTCTTATTTAAACATGTGATCTTTTGAGGATGCTTTCTTAAGAAACA
>NW_007727397.1:73244-124283 GCF_000696425.1 Galeopterus variegatus
CGGCTGGACCGGGGTCTCTTCCCGCTCGGTTTTGTCGGCCTCTGGCTCAGGGAGGCCCTACAACTGGAAACCACAGAAGAGTGCAGGAACAGGATGCCACATAAATGACTTACACACTGAGGGCACTACAAACTTAGATACATCTTTATTGCTACTTAAGAAACTAATGCATTTCGTACATAATTCTAAGATGTGGACTGAATTATTAGCAACAAGATTATATATGGTAAATATTTCCTTAGATACTTAGCAGATCTTTCTGAAACTATGAGTTCTCATAGCAGGGATATAGGGATGCAGTTTTGTAAAAAGAGAGAAGTCAAACATCAATGAATTTAAGGCCAAACCTACGTGAAGGAAAGAGTATTTGTAGGCTATATTGGGCGTGCAACTAGATTTTCTCCCACAGTAATAAAAATGTTTTAAAATCTTAATTTTTTGTGCTATGAGGTTATGATTACTTTACCAATATTATAAATATATCATTACATATTTAATGCAATGGACAGATATTTGTTGAATTCCTGTTAACATAATTCATTATTCTAAAATAGGAGTTATAGCAGTAAGCAAATGGTAAAAGTCTGTTTGAGAAGACAAAATAAGCGTAGAGACACAAATATATATTACAGCAGGTGATGATAAATGTTAGTAAGAAAAATAAATCATGGCAAGAAAATAGAAAGAAATGGAGAGGGGAGAAAGGAAATCATTTTAGGTAAATTGGTCAGGGACAACCATGTAGAAACCTAAGGAAGTGTACTGATATCTTAGAAGACTTTTGTGGGTGGAAAATATACTTTTCGGGACTCTAAAAGTGTTCTTGGATTTTATCTTACAACAATTAAGTATATTACAAAGCACAGATATTGTCCTCCATTTTCAGATGAAGAAATCTGAGTTCCAATATTTATTTCTGTGGTCTAATCAATTGATGGAGGGATGGAAAAGCTTGAAGTTAGGTATATTGACTTGAACTTCAGTCCTTTTTGCAATATTCCACATGTTCCACATTGGTAAATTCCTTCCAGCTCTAGAAGTCTATGCCTTTAAGAATTTGTTTTCAAACACTGTACATAAAACACTTCTATGTTCACACATTAGCACATAGATATAGAAAAAAGTATGATATATTTTATCCTCAAAAGTGGGGCTTTTATAGGATAGAATATGGACTGGAAAGAACTCAAAGAGAACATAGGTCTTAATGAAAATAACATACAATTTTGGGGTAAAAATATATTTTGATTATTTATTTCTCCCTTTAGATGAGAAACAAAGAGCACCAAAACAAGCAGCCTGAGGGAGTGGATAGCCAAGGACCACCAGACACCTTAGGGGTAGTGCATTACAGGATGTATAGGTCCTAGTGAATTACAGAATATCTGGGGCCTCTACTGAAAATGTCTACCTCACAGAGACTACTTGCAGTGATAAAACAACTCAAATTCTGTACAACGAGAGGTTTATATCCAGAAGATGTCCTGAAACAGATGAAAGAGCAATGAAATCGAAAATACAATTAGTTACTCTATTCTATTAGTGTTGTTAGGAAGATCGACCATTAGCAGCCTAATCAATCACTCCACAAGTGCATCACCAGTGACAGTAATATCTGTACCTCCTCATAACAGTCTGCTTCGCCCAGTCCTTGGGAAACCCAGCCAACTCGTAGCAAAACATACAGTTGACATATTTGTTTTCCTCAACCTCAGCCTTAGATACAAATTTTCAGAACACACGTATGTATACATCTGCATGTATGTGCACACAAACACATGGACACACACATATTTGTCTCCATTTTTCTTTATTTTTTTCAGATGTGAAATATTCTTTGTTATCTATTCACTTTTCTTACTCTGTCAGTCTGATATCAGAATATGAATGACAATGGATATTGAATTTAAATACATATTGCAAGCATTTCCACAAATGAGAAGCCACTTTGTCCCCTAGTAAATTAAATTGGGGTATCAGTGTGTAGATAAAGATATGTGTATCTGTGCATATTTGAATGTTTTTGGAACTTTTTAATAAACACATTGTTTATAAAGCAATGATTCATTGCTCTTCTGTGAATGTGTAGTTTTGTTCCTTCAGGCAATGCCCTAAAACATGGAGTGAGGATGATGTTCCTGATGAAATATGCTGCACTGAACAATCCAAGAAACTTTGGAGAAGTTTATATACTCTTGATGGCCCAAATGTGATAAGTATATCAAGATTTAGTGTCCCTTTATTAGTTTCTCTTACAAGAAAACACCACACTGCCAAATCTGAATCATGACCCTCATTTTTTCCTGATATAATCAGTATAAAAATGGTGACTACTTGGATATTGTTTCAGTGTGAGCTTTTCTAACTGAATAAGGTGAGATCAACTTATTGTATCACTCACTGATTAGAGTTCTGATTAATGCTGCTGCTTTTATTTTCATTGCCCAGGTAAGATGATACATATGCTCCTGAATTACTGCACACGGCACCTGTCTCTGAATCAACCCTTTCTAGTATGTTTGCTAAGAGTTTGGGGAACCCATAGCCTTCTGGGAAAGTTTAATTACTGCCGGTTGGCCCTTTCATCTGTCTTTTATTTTTCCACAACTTAAGACTAAACAATAAATACCCCAAATCTGTGTAGTGTGTTTATTCATTATATTGAACAATGTCCTGGTCTGAAACAGCATTGGTCCAGCAGCTCTAAAAACAGACACTGTGCGCTCTCCACTGAAACACTTTTGAAGAGAGAAGACAGAAAAACATTGAAAATTCACCACACCCCAAAATTCAACTGACAGAAAATCTTTTGCTGTTATCTGAAAAGATTTGGCATTAGGTCTAAAGACAATTGAGTTGGGCTGAGAAAATAATAGGTGGCTCTCCTGTTGTTCACTTCCCTAGAAGGAGCAGGCTGGTCCTCTGGAAATAAAATGGGGAGAAAATGTTTCCCCCAGAGACCTAGAAAATGTAACAGAAAACAAAACAGCTTTTTGTTCACTGCAAGAGCACTGCTGTTTTAAACAGACAGATTACTGTCCCCTCCCAGAGCCACAATATTTTTTTGTTAAGCCCAATACAATACTGTGTTACTAGAAAAATAGCAGGAAGTAGGGCAGGAAAAGCAGGTTGAGTGATTGCAGAGGATATGACATGGCAGGTATACTGTCCATAAATAAGGCACTGAAAGTGTTTCTTCAATTCAAACATCTTACGAAAGCAAACAATATACATGCAATTCTAACTAAAAGGAAAAAAAAATACAGAATTTATTACTTACATCAGGAGTTGGCCAACTATGTCCAGAGGACACTGTCTTTATTTTTATAAATAAAGTTTTATTGGAACAAAGTCATATTCATTCCTTTATGGATTGTTTATTACTGTGTTCATTCTACAGCAGCGGTGTTGAGCAATTAAGACAGGCACCATATGGCTCTCAAAACATAAAATATTTACTATCTGGTCATTTACGTAAAATTTTTTCCAGTCCCCCTTCTTATATAATAAAATTATCCAGAGATAATTATCCAGAGATTCAGGTTGTTTAGAGCATAGTGCCTCTTACTCTCCCAATCTCTCTCTCTGTCTCCATCTCTCAGACTGCATCCCAAAATGTTACATATGTTTCCAGGAAAGCTTTTTCTAAATGGTTACAAAGAATTGTCACAGATCAACTGGTAGTTTAAGATTCATTCTATCATGTTAGCAACACTTGAGAAAGCACAACATCTTTCAAGTATGTGGATCAGAAGCCCGTGCAAACTTCCAGCCTGACAAGGCAAATGTTCCCATCCTCGAACTACTTACATAGGCCAGTGAGATCCAGTAGTGAGACAGGGCAGGCCTGCATTGTATACTCTGGTTAGGGACATGATCAGGATAATACTAATTCAAACCCCAGGTACCGAACATGACAATTATTGATTTATGAAAGAATGGTAGATCAAGAGAGGTGGGGGAGATGCAAAACATGTCCACATCAATGTTGATGGAGAGAAAAGGAAGAATGCCAGTAGCCCAGAATGTTTAGGTTTGTAGTTTTTGCTTACTAAACCAATGGCCTAGGTGTTTAAGTCCCTCAGAACTCAAGATACTCTAGGCGAATAGGCATATGATACTAGCAACTGTACCAACAGGTCCTCCTGCCATGACTCTAAGAGAAGATTTAAATCAGGATCAAAATGAACAATATTATATTAAAAAAAAAAGAGTTGTTCACACATTCTAGTTCTCTGTACGGATAGGTCCAAAGTCTATTTTTTTCCTGTCGATTTTATATATTCCTACAAAAAATAGTTATTGTGTCCTGATTATACCCTATTCATACCCTGTTTTTAGGTGCTGGTTATAAGAATGTGAGAAGACACTAAGAAATAAGTAATAAGCCTACAGATAAATTCTCAGGGAATTTATAATGCTTATAATTGTTTAAAGACAATAATAACCCCCATAAGCTCTGTTAAAGATATCCATTCTGAGGGCCAGCCTGTGGCTCACTTGGGAGAGTGCGGTGCTGATAACACCAAGGCTACAGGTTCAGATCCCTATATAGGGATGGCCAGTTAGCTCACTTGGGAGAGCGTGGTGCTGACAACAAGAAGTCAAGGGTTAAGATCCTCTTACTGGTCTTCTTATTAAAAAAAAACAAAGAAAACAAAAACAAAAAAGATATCCATTCTGAGGGCCAGCCTGTGGCTCACTTAGGAGAGTGCGGTGCTGATAACACCAAGGCTACAGGTTCAGATCCCTATATAGGGATGGCCAGTTAGCTCACTTGGGAGAGCGTGGTGCTGACAACAAGAAGTCAAGGGTTAAGATCCTCTTACTGGTCATCTTATTAAAAAAAAACAAAGAAAACAAAAACAAAAAAGATATCCATTCTGAAGACTCAAAGTAAAAGCATGCTATGGTTTTGAATGTGTCACCTCCAAAATTCAGACCCACAGTGGTGGTCAAACTTAATCCCCATAGTGATGGTATTAAGAGATGGTGCCTTTTGTAGAGTGATTAAGTTATGAAGGCTCTATCCTTATGAAAGTATTAGTGCTTATAAACGGTCTGGAGGTGTTGTAGAAAATGGACTAGGCAAGAAGTGACCCAACACAGAGAGGGTTGGAGAGCCAGGAGTTTATTACGCTAGTGGGCCCTGATAGGCTACTGCCTAAAATTCTGGTCCCTGAGCCCAAGTCCCACAGGGATCATATAGGCAAACTTCTGCAGGTTTTAGGTTTTGCTTTCTCAGCATTCATGTGGTCTTGGCAGATAAGCAAGCTACAAAAGCCAAAAATGCAAGCAGTGATTAGAGGCCAGACCAGTGCAACAAGCAAACATTGTTTCCAAGACAAAATATTACTTCAAGGACAAAACAGGCTTATGAGAAAGTTACTTTTCCATTTTTTCCCAGCAGAGGGAACTACTTTAGGACTTTTTTCCCTTCTGCCTTTGCCATGTGAGGACACAGCATTTTCCCCCTTTGGAAGATGCAGCAACCGGACACCATCTGGGAAGGTAGAAACGAGATTCCCATCAGACATTCAACCCACTGACTCCTTTATCTTGGACTTCCTAGTCTCAGGTAATAAATTTCTATTTTTTGTAAATTACTTATTCTGTGATATTTTGGTATAGCAACATAAATGGACTAAGAGCATATCTCTAATTAACTAAAGTCATCAAAAAAATTTTAAGTTCTGTGTGCCTTCATAGCAGCATGCTATGTGAATACATAGTAAATAGAAAAAATTCTCATGGACAGAATGGATTAAGACATAATAAACTGTTATGGAGAGACAATAAGATAAATGCAAAGATGAAAAGTAGAAATAAATAAAATATCATTGATATAAAAAAGATTAATGTGCTATTCAAAATAATGAGCTTTGTGGTATCATGAACCTTGCCTTATTCCAGGCTTTTGTGTTATTTAATTTCACAAAGCTATAAAGCTTCAGTACATTAATATACAAATAGTAACTACTTTACATTTTTAACGTCTAAGAGTAAATAATATATATTTATATATAGAGAGAGGGAATTTAACTAAAAAGAACAAAAAGATTGATAAATCATAAACAGTATTTAAGAATACAGTCATAAATAAAAATATTAATATCAAAATAAATATAAAGTAATTAAAATTTACCAACTCGAATTGGGGGAATAAAGTAAGGATAAGAGGAAATTATTTAAAAAGGAGACAGAATGGATAAAAATAAAATAAAATAATAATATTCATTGAACAGTACTAGAGAAAAAAAAGTGGCAATATTATTTTTGGACAAAGTGAAATCTGAAGCAGTTGTCATTAAAATACAATGAAAAAAATCTATTCACTATATATATATTTTTTTATACATAATAGTCACACTATTTATGTACTAAGTTATTTACAAACAAAATATATATATTTTTTATTTTATTTTATGTTTTTTTCTTTAATGTTATTTATTGAACCAATATTCTCTGAGCCAATCAGATTCAAAACCACAGTGATCTTTGATTCCTTTCTCTTCCTTAAAATGTTACGTCATGGCAGTAACGTTGTGGCACTATTGCATATGCTTTCTTTTCTTTTTCTTTTTTCTTTTTTTACTGAAACATAATTGATTACACATATTTGTGGGGTCCAGAATTGAACATCAGTATGTGAGGAAATGGAGTTAGTTTAGTCAGGCCCTCTGGCTTCATATCCGGCTGGGTTTGATTCAACACATCCATTGTTAACAAGTTACATAAGAGCAGACTTAGTGCACTCGTGCAGCCCTTGGCTCATTGCCACCGTTGTGTACTTTTGGTATAAAAGGCAGCAGGTCTGAACCACTGGCTGCAGAGCTGGCGTCTGGAATAAAGCCTGTCCATCCTGTTATTGGCCACCAGAATTTTTTTTTTTTTTTCCATTACTTGGCTTAGGACGTGCACAGAATGGGGCTGAGGGGTCTGTGATCCAGCCTGACACAGTATTTGTGTAAACTACATGATGATCAAATCAGAATAGCTGGCATGTTCATTTTCATCATTACAAAATATACTCATTATTTGTGTCCATTAACCGATTTTTCCACAGTACTCCTCCCCCTCTCCTCTCTCTAATAACCATGGTTTTGTTCTCTTTCTGAATGTTCAAAGTATTATTGTGTTTTTTCTTTCTTTCTCTATTTCTTAACTCCCGTGTATGACTGAGGACATAAGAGTACTTCTCTTCATATGCCTGGCTTATTTCACTTAACCTGATTGCCTCCAAGTTCATCCATGTTGCTGCAAATGGCAGAATTTCATTCTTTCCAATGGCTAAGTAGTATTCCATTGTGTATATAAACCACATTTTCTTTATCCTGCTGTCCATTGATGGACATTTAATTTGGTTACATATCTTGGCTATTGCCAATAGTGCTACAATAAACGTGGGACTGCAGGTTTCCCGTCAACATGATGATTTCTATTTTTTTTTTGGATATATACCCAGCAGTGAGTTTGCTGGATCATATGGTAGTTCTATTGTAGTTGTTTGAGAAACCTCCATACTGTTTTCCATAAAGACTACTAATTTCCAGTTACCCCAACAGTGTATAAGAGTTCCCCTTTCTCTGCATCCTCGCCAGTATTTATCATTCTCTGTCTTTTTTTTTTTTTTTTTGTCTTTTTCCGTGTCCGGCAATGGATCGCAACCCTCAGTGTCGCCCCCGTACCCGACCGGGACCAGCAAATGGATCGCAGCCCTCGGTGTTGCTCCCGCGCCTCGCTCAGCCAGTGAGCGGGAACCGGTCTGTATGTGGGATCCGACCCCTCGGCGGGAGCGCTGCCGCACTTCCCAAGCGGTGCACTATAGCAGTGCGCCACCAGGCCGGCCCCATCATTCTCTGTCTTTTTTTTTTTTTTTTTGTTTGTCTTTTTCCGTGTCCGGCAATGGATCGCAACCCTCAGTGTCGCCCCCGTACCCGACCGGGACCAGCAAATGGATCGCAGCCCTCGGTGTTGCTCCCGCGCCTCGCTCAGCCAGTGAGCGGGAACCGGTCTGTATGTGGGATCCGACCCCTCGGCGGGAGCGCTGCCGCACTTCCCAAGCGGTGCACTATAGCAGTGCGCCACCAGGCCGGCCCCATCATTCTCTGTCTTTTTGATAACTGATAGTCTAATTGGAATGAAATTATATCTCAGTGTGGTTTTGATTTGCATTTCTTTGATGATTAGTGATGTTCAGCATTTTTTCATTTACCTATTGGCCATTTGTATGTTTTCCTTTGAGAAATATCTATTCAGCTCCTTTGCCCACTTTTGAATTGAATAGTTTGTTTTTTTATAGTTAAATTTGAATTCCTTGTGTGTTTTGGATATTAATCCCTTGTTGGATGCATAATTTGCAAATATTTTCTACTATTATGTAGGTTTTCTTTTCACTCTGTTGATTGTTTCCTTTGCTGTGTAGAAGCTTTTTAGTTTGATATAATCCCAATTGTTTATTTTTTCCTTTGTTTGTTGTGCTTTGGGGTCTTATTCATAAAGTCTTTGCCCAGCCCTACATCTTGCAGTGTTTCCCATATGTTCCCTTCTAGGAGTTTTATAGTTTCAGTTCTTAAATATTTTTTAAACTGTCTGAAATAGAAGGAGATACTGAGAAACTCACAGTCTGTATGAACATACTTCCGGCAGCATTAGACATATAAAGTAGATGCAACAAATATCTAATTTTTTAAAATTGATAATTTAATATAGTAATTTAAAAAGAGTGAAAAGGTTTTCAGACATGATGAAGTTAAAAGTGCTGAACTGAACTCCTCACTATAAACAACTGGAGTTGACCAAATTAATGAAAGTATTTTTCTCTATTGGATAATGGGCAGAATGGCACTGTGATCTTGGTTGGAGGGAAATGAACGAGGTCAGCTCTGCAGTCACCTTAGCTTTTTCTGGGGGTAGGTTGGGGAGAGAGATTTCTAAATTTTGGGGGAAAACAACATTTTCAAATGGAGGAAGAACTCACACTGAGCCTAGTGATTCTGCTGAGTTGAGGGGATGGAGACCAGAGTTTCGGGAGGCTGAGCCAACTTGAAATTTTGAAGTATACATAGAGAAAGGGTAGAGTGCTCATAGAAAGACCTCCAAAAATGAGCATAAGATCCTGATGAGTCTTTGCTAAGTGCTAGGCCATTGATACATAGAGAAAAACTTCATAGAGTTAGTTAAAGAATGTTCAGGGATCATATACTTGATATTGAAATGAATCCTTTATCTTTAAGACTGGATGACACAGGATATCTAACATAGCTTCTCTTTAACATTGTATTTGAGTTCTATTCTGTGCAATAAGGCAAGAATAAAAATAAAATAAATATTAACAAAAACACAGGAGATTATTCCATAATGGAAATATCAGAGAAAATTTTGACAATAGTAAAGACACAGACACAAAACTAAAGGTATATTACATACACATAATTACAATTTTGGTTTTTTATACCCCACTATCAGTAAGAAAAATAAAAAGCAATTAAAAACAAAGTGGAAAAACAATAGAAAAAATAAATAATACAAATAAACCCAAAGTGGATAAAAGAAAATGAAGAAAAAATAAATTAAATAGAAAAAACAATAAAAAGCCAAAAAATTTAATATTAATAAAATTGATAAAACCAGAAAAAAATGATAAAGAAAAAAAGGGGAAAATAAAAACTTTCATATGACAAACAAAAATGGGAATGTAACTTAAAAATATGACAAGGATATTATCAGAAAAATTTATTTCAGACCAGTAAATCTCATGAAGACAATTATTCTCAACAAAAGATTTGTGAAACTAATCCAAATCTTTATTTCTCTAAAATTTGTGGATTTCTGACACAGGTGTCAAGACAATGCACTGAGGGGAGAAAAAGCCTTCCAACACAGAATGCTGGAAAAACTGGATATCTGTATGAAAGAGACAAAAATGAAGCTCAGTCCTTTACCTGGCATCATACACAGCCATTAATTTGAAACTGATATAGATACAACTAAACATAAAAGCTAAAGCTATAATGCTTCTTGAACACAGTACAAAAGAATATTATATAAACTTGGGATAAATAGAGATCTTTTGTAGATAAGAGGGGGAAAAAAGAACTAAGCACATAATAGGATAAGTAACAAACTGGAAAACAACAAAATTAAATATGTCTGTTCTTCCAAATAAATTGTTTAGGAAATAAAACTGCAAGCCACAGATTGGGATATAATAGTGTCCTTAAATATATCTGATAAAGGTCTTTTATCAGAATATATTGACAACTCACTTTTACAGCTCAACAAAAATACAAAAATCCGGAAATGCAAAGTACTTGTTTACTTCACAAAAGAAGACAAAAGAATAGCTAAGAAGCACTTTTGAAGTAGGTTGATATTGTTATACATCAGAAAATAATAAATTCAAACTAGAAGTGATAGAACAATAATGTATAACTACTATTATTTTTTTAAAGGACTCTTTAAACCAAATTGAAACTAAACATTGATCAAAATGCATGGAGTTTGGCGAAAATACAGTTACAGTTTTAGCTTTGTATACTTTTGCTATTAAACAAAAAGAAAAAGTGCTGAAATACAAACAGAAAAAAAATACTGAAATATACCTTTTGCCAGGCAATTTGGAAAACAATAGATAAATAAAGACAATCCAATATACAGGAAAAATAAAATAAAATGATTAATGAGCATGTAAAGTTAAAACAGTGAGTATATAAATTAAATTCTAAAACCTCATTTAACACAAAATGAGGGCACTTTAACAAGAGACAAAACAAAAATAATCTACATTATGAAGTTTTTAAAAGGTTCTACAAAACTATGTATGTACTTTATAATGTATTTGCTAAAAATTTAGAAATTATATATGTACTTTATAACGTATTTGCTAAAAAATAAAGCTTTTCGAAATACATAAATTTCTGGCAAAATATAAATTACCATCAAAACACAATAGGTGGATAATGCAAAAATCATCAAAGATGTTTATACACTTACGGGAGATTTAACTTCCCACAAAGATAGTTTTACTATTGAGTTATTTCAAATAGTCTAATAGGAAATAATTTCCTTAAGATATAATTTGAGAACATGAGGGAATCTCAAATTATTATTGAAACTTAGATTACATAGATAGCAATCTCTTCTATCTTCATTTTTTTTGTGTGTGTATTCAAAATCCTTAAAATAAATACTTTTCATGATGTATAAGTGGGATCATTCTACAGAAATAATCCTTATCTTATGATTGCTTGGAGATTTAATTTTAGAAAATTTGTAACAACCATTTGAAAATGTAAGCATATTGCATTAAAAAGCTCCACAAAAATTTATAATGTATTTAAAAAATACATTTATTATTATTCAAAATAGTATTAAAATACTTGTAAATAACTAAAAATAGAAGTATGCTTAACAATGCAATAAAATATTTATAAAGTTATTACAGACTTAATAGTAACCATTCAATATCAGACCAATTCTCGATAAATTTGTAACTGCCATTATTACAAAAACCCTTTCAAGAAGTTCAGCCAATTTAGTAAGACATGAAATAGTATTGAAGATAGTAATTGGTGGAAAGGAGAAGACAGATTATCACTGCAAATAATATTTTTAAATTGTATATCTAGAAAATTATAGGAATAATCTCCGAAATAATAACATAACTTAGTGCCTAAAACAGTGGATATGTCTGTGTATCATAAATACCCACTTAAAATATTTAACAATGCTGTGAAGCAAATTTTTAATAAAATATTTAATGTAATTAATTTAGTCTTCCAAAATAAATATATAGATAATCACAATAAGTATAGCATTAATATGATTTAATGCTTATATAAGAAAATGGAGCAAGAATGCTAGTGGTAGAGGATTTTAATTTGATGAACTGATTTTTTAAATTGTTTCAACATAAATGTCAAAACCATTATTTTAAAGACTAATGATCTGAGTAAATCTTGTCTCTCAATATTTGAAATAATAAATAGGTTATTTATTTATTTATTTATTTATCTATTTTAATTTATTTTTTCAATTGAAACATAACCATTTATACATATTTATGGGGTACAGAGTTGACCATCAGTATTTGCATACAGTATGTGATGATCAAAATATTATTAGCATGTTCATCATTACAAATCATAATTATTTTTTGTGCCCATTTCCTTATTACTCCCTAAGCCTCCTTTCCCTCCCTCTTTCCCACCTCTAGTAACTATAGGTCTGTTTTCTCTTTTTGAAAATTCAGCATTTTATTGTGGTCTTTCTTTCTTTCTTAGCTCCCACTTATAAGTGAGGATATGTGGTACTTCTCTTTCTGTGCCTGGCTTATTTAACTTAATATAATTTTCTCCAAACTCATAAAATAACAATTTAATGTAGAATAAAATAAATTGTTTTTCTGAAACGTGTGTATGTGTGTGTGTGTGTGTGTGTGTGTGTGTGTAGCATAATATATAGTAAAAATAACATTTACCATAACTGAGAAGTAGAATTTAAAAAATAATAAAGTATTCCAAAAAAAAGTCAGAGTTGTATTTCTCACTGTAGAGCTAGGGCTAGGGTCTGAAGCTCACAGACCCTTCAAGCCCATTCACAAACCCTTCACACGCAGGTCTATCAGCTAGGTAACGGGCAAAAAGTTCCTTGGAACCTTGGTTGAAGAAGGAATAGTCTTTATTCAGCACACACCTATGTAGGAGCAGGCAATACAAAGGAGAAACTCAGAAACTCAACTGCTCTCAGCAAGGTCCAAAGAAAAACTGAAATTGAGCAGCTGCCAGCAGAATAAACATGCTCTATTGTTAGACAGGAGCTCTATGCCGCCAGCCTGCTTCACAAACTGCAGAACACACAAAAGCAATAACTAGAAAGACACGTGGGTGCACATGCACACTAACTCCACCCACACACAACCTTTTTACAAGAAATGTGGAGGGAGCCTGACTAAATTATCCTATTTTCCCCATACTAACTATATTAGCAAACAAATGTGTCATAGATTAAAGAGTAAAATACATCAAAAAATTATGAAAAATATAAACAGTTGAGAAATTTACAAGTAAAAACTGATCTTAAGATTGACAAATATTGAGTAAAAAGACAGTATGTAGGAAAGTTTTGATATGTTTTACTGCCCCAAATTTTATATCTTTGTACTTTTAAAAATTTAAAAAATAAAAACAGCATAGATAAAAAATTGGGGAATATGTATAATATGTCTGAGAAAAAATTAATATTTTGTGTAAGTTAAGAGATTTTAAGAATTAGAAAACTCTAAGTTTGCAAAGGAAAAAATATCAAATGTCACAGCTATTTCAGTAAAAACTGAAAATTCCTAATAAAACAAAAAATGTTTGCCATCATTAGTAATCAAAATGGGCAAATTGCTTGGTTTTTTATTTATTGGAAAAGATACAGTAAAGGTACATTAAAATGCTATTTCTATTCCCTTCTAGTGGAAGAGTAAATTAATACACTATTTCAAGATATCTATTGTCAAAGTGAATCAAGAAACTTATAAATAATATCCTTTAAATTCTTGATTCCTTACCAGAATTATACAAACATCATAATCAAGCAGATAGACAAGGATCATGTACAAGAATAGCTAATTTTGCATTATAAGCAATAGAAAAGTAAAACAAATGAATGATGAATGATATTTAAGTGGATGAATAAGTCAGGGATTACTAAACAGTCAGTTGAAATGCATTCGGGAACTATTTATATGCTGGGAACATTCTTGCATATATAATGAAAAATCAGTATATAAAATTTCAATACATTAGATTAAACTACATGAAATTTCCAATGTTTGGCTCCTTTTGTTCAAAACCATGGTGATATAATAAGATTCAATTTCTATAAAAATTCTAAAATATTTAAAGCTATTTAAAATTAATTTTTAAGATTTTTCTAGAATTTCAAATTGTTCAAAAACACAGATGTTATTTCTATATTAGTAAATTAACTTAAAATACAAGTATACAACCTGTTTCAAAAATGGGCTAATTAACATTTTGGCACTTTCTCTGTCTCTGTCTCTCTGTCTCTCTCTTTCACATCTCCCACCCCCCATAATACACACACACACAAACATATGGAGAAAACACAGGATCTATATACTCCTATAAACTCCAAACTAGGCTAGATTCTTTAGGAAATTCAAAGAGGTCCCTAAAATAGAAGTCACATATTCCTGAAATTTGCTAGGGAAGATAAAGCATACAAATGTAAAGCATTAGATTAATAATTTGTATTTTACATATTTTCACATCAAAACAGGACGTATAGATTATAAATATTTATATAAATGCATAAATTTGGAGGAAAGTGGTCATCTTGGCTATGTGTTACTGAACCTGGGACATGAGTTTGTCCCTGATGAATAGGGCATGCAGAGATTACAAAGACTTTCTAACAGAAGTAATTGGTTAGTTTCTTAAGGAACTAGGCCAAGATAACTTAGACACCTAGTTCATATGCTTTGCCAATGGTGGGTCAGCAGAAACATCTTTTGCTGTGAAAGATGGCATAGAAATTGTGGGCCCTTCAATAAGTAACATAAAATGCAATCATGAAGCAGCCTCCAGAACCACTCAGCTGGAAATGCTGAGATGTATTCTGTACCAGAAAATAGCAGCTGTCTTAAAAACAGTTTCTTATTGATTACAGAGTAGGGCAGGCCATTTTTAAGACTCGCTCCCTGTGCACTTTACCATGTTGTTTGTCATCATGAAAATGTGTGTAGTCTGTTCCAGAAAAAATACACGTAACAATGGAAGAAACATTAGGATTAAGAATCAAGATACTTGCTTTCTTTCTGTACCATATCAACGATAACCCTATTTTTATACTACCCCCCCAGATATTCCTAGGTAAATTTACTGTTATGGCTGAAAAACATCATTTCTATGCTAAAGACTCCAAAATCTATTATCTCCATCCTAAGTGACTTCCTGAATCACCAGGAACAGCATCTATTCAACATATCCTTAATGATCTCTAATGTACCTATCAAACATGCACAAAAGACATCTCTGGATTTATATCATAAACCTGCACCCCACACAGGTCTTTCCCATCACAGTAAATAGGCACCATGTTATTGCTTAAGAAAAAAATTGAAACATTATCCTTCCCCTCCCCCACAACCAATTTATCAAGAAACCCTGTCAATTTACCTCCAAAACACATTATAAATGAATCTACTTCTTTCAATCTTTACTGCTATCATATTAACCTATTCCCTAGAAGGCTGCAATTGCCTTCTACTGGTTTCCTTCTTTATTGTGCCCAATAGCCATTTTCCAAGTATCATCCATACTGATCTTCTAAAAATGTCGATCAGGTTATATGATCATTTTAAAGCATCTAATATATTCCCACTGCACACAGGATAAAATCCAAATAGCTCTTGGCTTATAGAATCCTCAAAAAATCTTGACCTCTACCTCCAACCTTAACTCGTCCCACTTTCTACTCATCTCTACATTCTAGCACTCTCCAATTTGATTGTGTTTCTTGAATTTTTCAAACCATTTTCCTACCTAGGGTAGATATTATCAGGGCTCACCAATATCCAGTTCTTCTTTGACTCTAGGCATGTTAAGTTTCACTTCTAAGCACCTGTTTTAATTGAGCAAGATGTTTGATAAGATCTGGCCATAAAATGCAGCAGAAGTGACACCTCACTTCCAGGCTAATTCAGTGAAAAGTCTATATCTGATTACCTAGTCTCTCTTTCATTGTCTTACCACCCATGAAGGTTTTGTGCTGAACATAACACAGCCAAAATATGGTAGGATCTCAGTCAGCTGGAGCCTGAGCTTGAGATCCTAAGTGGCTTGATGAAGTGAAAAACATGCCAACCTCTGTTAAATAAGCACCTTGAGAAGTAATCTTTTATATGTTAAACCATGATCAACTTAAACTTTCTTGAATAATATAACGTTAGGATCTTTGAATAAGCTATTTTCTTGCTTAGAACATTTTTTCTTCCTATCATTCCATGCCTCACTTCTTGTCAAATAGATTTTAGTTAAAATAACATCTTATCTGAAATGCCTGCTGTGATTACCTAATCAAAATTACCCCCATCATCCCATTCTGACATTCTACATAACATTACTCTTTTAAAAATTATCTACATATCTCTATCCGATATTTTTCTGTTCTATTTAGTGTTTGTTTATTTAATCCAAGTCTCCCCCTAGTACCAATACAATAACCTTAAGTTTTGTTTGCTGCTTTATTCCTAGGCTTTTTATTGTAGCCTGGCACATAGAAGGTGATCAAATGTTTGTCAAATTAGAGATTATGATTTTTTCTTATTTGGCATTGAAGTTTCTTACTTTATGATTCTATTTGTATGGCACCAAAGCAACAAATAAATAAAGTTAAAAAGTCAGTAATTACCTGGAGAGTCAATTCACTAGTTTCTGAAGATCTTTTGGAATCATATCTAGACTTATAGAAGAGGTACAGTAGTATTTTTCATGTGGATGACATAAACATTATTCTTCATAGAAGGAAAATGTATTCTCCCAGAGGTGCTTACAAAAGTAACACATTATAATCATTTTAATATTTGAATAACAATATAAAAACTGCTTCTTACAAGCCCCAGCAAGTGTCCCCATAAATAAAGCCATATTATGCATTGTAGCTTATGTGCATGATGCCTGAAGGTAGCTTAAAGGGGTACTACAAAAGGCATGAAATTGTTTAAAGCTTTCTATTTCTGAAAGCATCCAAGGCAGACATCAGAAATAAAGATCACTTGAGCGATGTTTGTCTGCCTTATGGTGTTAATTAAATGTCAATATATTTTTTTTTTCCTGAGAAGCTCAGAATTAGATTCATATTCTCCTCTGACAGAGACAAGATCATAAAGGATGCTTGTCACATGGTATAGGCCTCTCATCTTTATGTAAAATCCCCAGGAGGTCTTTATCATTTACATATTTCTCAATCATTATTTAAGACTGTAGTTTTTTTAAAAAGCACTGTATATATTTTATTAGAGTGGTAAATTTTCCAATTTCATAGAATTTAAAATGGAAGCAGTTAGGGTCAGATATCATTTAATGTCATTTGGTCGAATGTTAAAGCTCAATCTATTTCTTTCACTGGCAATAAAACTGTGTTTATTTACAGAGTACATACTATATACTTATAAAATAAGTTAGGTGCTATGGATGGCAGAATAGAAGTCCAAGACAAAGATCTCAATGTTACAGAACCTTCAAGGTGGTGAAACTTACTTGCATAAAGTCATAGGGACTCAGTATAAGCCAACACATATTCAAAGATTACCTCGAGGCAAGGACAGTTTCAGGGACGTCTTTAACAACTGTCAGGACTTATAGGGATGAGAATGGGGATATATGTAAGGAATTCTATGTGATAAGATGAGCATCCTAATGATTTGAAATTTGAAAACAAAGGCCAGTTTCCTTATGAAAGCAAAAGCCAGTTTCACAGATGGTGACTTCTGGTATGCCCCCAAATAAGTGAAGTGTATTAATGTTCTGATAGAAATTATGTCAGTTAGAAACTATTGCACTATTCCAGTTATCTGGACTTCTGTTTTAAGCCAAAATGGAGAAACAGCAACCAGATTACCATCCCCTCTGATATTTTTCTCCACAGGACACCCCCAGACAGACAAAACTTAGAAAAAAGCAGTTTTTAAGATACTAGACATCAAGAAATAGAGGATAGTAATTCCTGAAAGACAGGAGAGGAAAAAAAAAGTAAGCTCAGTGATTTATCCCTAAGTTAATGCCATGAGAGAATTTCTAGGCTGCAGCTCAGTGAAGTAGAATCCAGCTAAAACCAGACAACCAACCTCAATGGAAAATACAGAGCTAAGAGTTCAGGGAGACCAAAGCAGATAGAATTTTTAGGACAGAGTGCATAAGAATTGAGACAGAAGAGTGAGAGAATTCCAACATCTGCAGAATATTTAGCAGAATACTGAGGGTTCTTTCACAGATCCCTGCCTGCCTGTGTGATAATTAACCAAGACTAGGGAAAGAACCACCAGAAGGAACTAGAGGAACAATAGGTGACACTAACACAAAACTGGGCATAGTACCTGTTTTTAGCAAAATGACTGAAAAAGCTCATAATTTGTATAACATTAGCTGATCAGAAGGGTCTTGCCTCCATAGTGAGTTTTTGAACTAAAAACAGCTTTGATCCCACCTAACATCTTAAAAGTAATGCCAGAAACAATTCAACTGTTTGTAAGTCATTTAACTTTGCATTAAAAAGAAAGCTTGAAAATATAAGAATTAAAAATATCTCCACCCAAAAAGGTAAAATTCATAATAGCTGGCATCTAGTAAAAAATCACCGGCTATGCAAAGAAGCAGAAAATTATGACCCATAAGAAAAAAAAATCAATTAATCAAAATTGACCCAAACTAAAATTAGCAAAGACATTGAAAAAGCTAACGTAATTATATTATATTTCTAAAAAGGAAACAAAATTTTTAATTAAAAATTAAGTAGATATACCACATTTTCCATAATCACTTATCCGATGATGGACATTTGGGCTGGTTCCAACTCTTGGCTATTGTAAAGAGTGCTGCGATGAACATTGGGGAACAGGTATACCTTCGACTTGATGATTTCCATTCCTCTGGGTATATTCCCAGCAGTGGGATAGCTGGGTCATATGGTAGATCTATCTGCAATTGTTTGAGGAACCTCCATACCATTTTCCATAGAGGCTGCACCATTTTGCAGTCCCACCAACAATATATGAGAGTACCTTTTTCTCTGCAACCTCGCCAGCATTTATCGTTCACAGTCTTTTGGATTTTAGCCATCCTAACTGGGGTGAGATGGTATCTCAGTGTAGTTTTGATTTGCATTTCCCGGATGCTGAGTGATGTTGAGCATTTTTTCATATGACTGTTAGCCATTTGTATATCTTCCTTAGAACACAATGAAATACTACTCAGCTGTAAAAAAGAATGAAATACTGCCATTTGCAATGACATGGATGGACCTAGAGAGAATTATATTAAGTGAAACAAGTCAGTCACAGAAAGAGAAATACCACATGTTCTCACTTATCAGTGGGAGCTAAAAATAAATAAATAAATTCACACACACACACACACTCACACACACAAAAAAAAAAATGGGGGGGAGACACAACAATTACAATTCCTTGAAGTTGATACGACAAGCAAACAGAAAGGAGGGTGGGAGTGGGGAGAGGGAGGAGGGAGGGAGGTTTCGGTAATGGGCCACAATAATCAACCACATTGTATATTGACAAAATAAAATAAAATAAAATAATAATAATAAATAAATTTTAAAAAATTAGGTAGAGAGGTAAAACGTTATTAAAAAGATGAAAATTGAACTGCTAGAGATAAAAACTACAATGGATTAAATGAAAACTAAACTGAAAGAAATTAATGCCAGATTAAGTACTGCAGATAAAATTATTAGTGAGAATGAAGACATTGCAATAACAAGCAAACGGAAAGGACATTCTTGGGGGGGAGGGGAGAGAGGGAGGAGGGAGGGAGGTGTCGGTGATGGGCCATAATAATCATATACAGTGTATATTGACAAAATAAAAATAATAATAATAATAAAAAATAAAAAAAAAAAGATCAATGAAACAAAAAGTTGGTTTTGGAGAAGATAAACAAAATAGACAAACCATTAACTAGTCTAACTGAAAAAATAAGAAAGCTATCAAAAATTAAAAATAGAGAAAAAAGAATACAAAAATAGACACAGCATCTGTGTAAGAACCCCAAGAAGACTACTATAGGTGTAGCTGGAGTCCACAAAGGAAAGAAGAAAAAGAGGGAGGAGAAAAATATTTTAATAAATATGGCTAAAATTTTTCCAGATTTTATGAAAATTATAAACCCACATATTTAAGAAATTCAGGAAGCCCCAAGCACCTGATAACATTTTATTTATTTATTTATTTTGTCCTTTTTGAGACTGGCTGCACCACGCTCAGCCAGTGAGTGCTGTGAGCGCACCCGTCATCACTATATAGGATCCGAACCCGGACGGGCTCAGCCCTAATAACATTTTAAAATACACCATGGTATATAATAATCAAATTTCTCAAAGTCAGTAATAAATAGAAATCTTAAAATTGTCCAGTGAAAAAAGATTCATTACATACAGAAAAACAAGAACAGAATGTCAGAGTCTATCTTAAAAACAATTTATGAAATAACATCTTTAAAGTGTTGGAAGACAAAAATAAAATAACTGCTGATCTAGAATATTATATCCAGTAAAGATTTCGATTAAAAATTAAGGCAGAAATGTGTACTCATTGAAATAAATATAGACTAAAAGCATTTATCAATACTGGACCCTCATTATTGGAAAAGTTAAAGAAAGCCCTTTATGAAGAAGGGAAATGACAACAGATGGAGAAAGGTATCTTTTAAAGGAATGTGAAATAGCAAAAATGGTAACTATATGGATTAACATACAAGAATTAGCTCTCGTTTTAATTTCTTTAAAAGATAAAAGCTAACAATTAACAATGTTCTGAAGGCTTTATAGATACGTAAAATAAAATGGATGGCAGTAGAATAAAGGACGGAAAAGAAGGATGAAAGTACGAGTGTACTTCAAAGAGTTCATGGAAAGATTTGTATTATCTTTCCATTTTTCCATGACCTTGTTGTAGTACTCTCATGTACTAACATAAAGTTCTTATACAAACACTTTATGAGAAGTAGTATAATATCACTAGAAGGTAGGTTGTGATACATTAACAGTGCACACTGTAAATCTTAATGGGACAAATAAAAACGGCATAGCTATTAAGCCAATAAATGAGATGAAATGAATTTAAAAGTAATCGATTGAAAATGGAAGGAGAATAGTAAAAAGGGCACAAATAATATATGGGCAAATAGAAAACCAGTAACACGATGACAGGATTAACCTAACCATACAAATAATTGCATTACTTGTAAATAATCTAAAGACATTGCTAGACTGAATAAAAAGACAGGAACTGACTATATGCTGTTTACTATAAATGTACTTTAAATATAAGACTCCCTAGGTTAAAATAAAATAAAAGTAAAAGAATAGGGAAAACATGGCACCCTAATATTAATCAAAAGAAAGCTGAGTGCCTAAACTAATATCAAAGTAGATATCTGAAGTGGATTGAACTATGTCTCCCCCAAATTCCCTGAAGCTTGAATTGTGTTCCCCAAGTTTTATGTATTAGAAACTTAGCCCCCACTGTGACTGTTAGAGGTGGGAAATCCTATTATGGTAATTGAAAGGTGGGGCCTTGAAGAGGTGATTGGGTTGTAGGACTGTGCAGTAGTGAATGGATTAAACATGGTGGTCAGGGGCATGGTTCTGAGGGCTTTAAAAGAAGATAGTCTGTTTTTCTCTCTCTCTGCTTCCCATCTTGCAATGTGAGACCTCTGGGTCACTGTCGCCACCACCCGATCGACTTTGGACTTCCCAGCCTCGGAAACTGCAAGCACTAAATTTCATTTTCTTTATAAATCACCCAGTTTCAGGTATTTTGTTATAAGTAACATAAATGGACTAATATAATATCAGAGGGAAAAAAAACAAGTATAAAGGGATAATTTCATAATGATAAAGGATTCACTATGTCAAAAGGACACAGTAGTCCTAAATGCTTATGTATCTGATAACAGAATTTCAGAATGTTATAAATAAAACTGAAATAACATCAAGAATAAATAGTTACATCTACAGTTATATTTAGATATTTTAATATCCCTTTCTCAATAATTGTTAGAACACATTGACAGAAAATATGTAAAGATATAGAAGATTTAAACAACATTTTTACCTAGTTGACTTAATTGACATTTGTAAGAGGGTACTTCAAAAAGCTTGAGGAAAAATAGAATTAAAAGATAATACAAATCTTTCCATGAATATATTGAAGTATCGTTGTAGCACCCGTCAACCAATAACATCAGAATATACACAAAAACCATACGCTGGACTGTTAAATATAATCATAATAATGAAAACAAAAACCCAACTATAAACCCTGTCAATAGATTTAAAATGTTCCAAGTCAAACCAATTGTATTCTTAGATCATAATGGAATTAAATTAGCAATCAATAATAGAAATATTTCTGAAAAGTCTGTAAATACTTGGAAAGTAAATAATGTATTTCTAGATAACACATGGATAAAAGAAAACCAAGACAAATTGAAAGCATTTTTAACTGAATTAAAATAAAAATATAACTGTTAATATTTATAGGGTTCTTCAAAAGCAATATTTAGGGGACACTTCAAGTGATTAAAGAGACATAAAAGAATATATCATGATCCTAAATCTTCATGTCCTCAATAACATATTGTCAGAATATATATAGCAAATATAAAATGAAATATTTTTTGAAAACCACAATTATATTGGGATATTTGAACATACTTCTTTCAACAGCTATTAAAAAAAATCAGTGAAGTTATAAAGATTTGAACAATTTCATTAGGAAACTTGGCTTAATTATGTCTGATATACATAAACATGGCACAAAAGAATGACAGAATGCATCTTCACTTCAAGTGCATGTGACATTTTCACAAAAATATACCATATGTTGTTTTGTAAAGAAAGTCTCAATATATGTATATTTTTAATCATATTCATACTTCAATATCTTACCACAGTGGAATTAAAGTAGAAATCAATAAAAAACAAAAACAAAAACTAAGCATTGATCCTCTGCTTAGAAAGTAAACAGTACACTTCTCAAACACCTATGACTCAAAAAGAAGAGGATAAATATATTATACTACTTGTATATACATTTGTAGTAAGTATGTACTGTTTACCGTATATACTTTGTAGTATTTATATATTATGTACTATTTTGTATGTAGTATTTATACACTATAGCATAAATATATCTTTATATATTATATTATAAATATATCTTTATAATATATAAATAGTATAAATATGTTTTTCTCTGTTTTTAGTTTTTATTTTGATACAATTTTAGGAAAAAAAATGGAAAACACAGTTTTCTAATGTTAATTAGATCAATTCCTTTCTTCTGTACCCGTGTCAGTGCAGTAATGTTACTAACTTATAGCATGGTTAGATATCTTTGTCACAGTCTACATTCCATCTTGTGTGTTTCCAACACCTTTGTTAATATTTTCTTTTATTTTTCATACTACAAAATTTAATGTTTCTGATGTACAGCTTTATGAGTTTTGACAAACTCATACATTCATGTACATATGATCATAGTACGATACTGAACAGTTCCATCACCATAAAAATTTTCTCATGCTACCACTTGTAGACAATCCATTCTCCTCCCCCAAACATTGGCAACCACTAACATGTTTCCTGTGGTTTTGTCTCTTACAGAGTGCTACATAATTAAAAAGTATATAACATGTAGCTTTTAGAGTCTAGCTCCTTTCACTTAGCAAAATGCACTTAAGATTCATCCATGTTACATGAATTACCAGTTTATTCCGTTTTATTGCTGAGTGGGATTCCATTACACATATGTACAAAAAAAGTTTATTCATTGACCCATTGAAGGGCATATGAGTTATTTTCATTTTTTGGTGATTATAATTAAAGCTGGTATAAAGTTAGGGTATGCATATTCTTTAATTAACTTGAATAAACAGCTAAGAGTGGGATTGCTGAGTTGCATAATAAATGCATGTTTAACTTTAGAAGAAACTGCTATACCGATTTTTAATGTGGCTGAGATTTCGTATTCCAACCAGCGGTATATGATTTAGAATTGCCCTACCTCTTCATCGTCAATTGATATTGACAATTATTTTAAGCCATTTTAATTGGCTTTTAATTGGCTTTTTACTAATTTATGCTGAGCATTTTGAAAAAAAAAAATCCTTCTGTTTCCATATTTGGCCCATTTTTAATTGAGTCATTTGTTCAGTTATTACTGACTTATTTTATATATTCTGAATGTAAGTTCGTTAAAAGATATGTGATTTACAAAATTTTATCTGTGGATTTTTAACATTCTTTTAATTGTATCTTTCACTGAGGAAAAGCTTTTAATTTTATTAAAGTTCAATTTAGCATTATATAAAGATCATATTTCAGCTGTCATATATAATAATTATTCTCCAAACTGAAGAGCTCACAGATTTCCTCCAATATTTATTTTTTAGATTTATGATTGTACATTTTGAACCTAAATCTATAATATGTTTTTAATTTTTTCTTTTTTTAAAAAAAAATTAGGTACAAGGTGTTATGTTTATTTTGCTTATGGATGTGCAATTGTTCTATTGTTTATAAAAATGCTCTATTTTCTCCTTGAATTGCCTTTACATTTTGGTCAAAAATAAAATTTGACTATATTTGTGTGGGACTATTTCTGGCTTCTATATATGTTCCACTGATTTCTGCATCTATGCAATCATCAATAAATACTATAGTTTTTTGGATTAGTATAATTTTATATTAAATTTTAAAACCAATTACTATTATTGCTCCAACATCATCCTTCTTTTTAAAAATTGTTGTGGCTATTCTTGTTCCCTTGACTTTCCCGATAAATTTTAGATTCATCTTATCAGTATCTTTAAAAAAAATCTTGCTAGAATTTTGATTTTGGTTGAATCTATATATAAAATTGGTGAGCATTGAGATTTAAACAGTATTGATCATTTCAATCCATGAACATGGTATATCTCTCCATTTCTTTGGGTCTTCATTTATCCTTTCACCCACCAGTGTTCTGTAGTTTTCCATGTACACAGCGTTCACAGTTAGATTTTTGTCTATACATCTCATTTTCGGGTAATATTGCAAATGGCAAGCCTTTTTTTTTTAAATTTCAAATTCTATTTCATAAATAACATTTGAAAAACATCTGACATTTTATATTGAAACATTCTTCATGTTATTTTTGTCACACATGTTACTTTTTCCATTCTATAAGCACATACTATATTGTTACAGTTTCTAGACGTGCATTAATATTTCAGAGAAATTATACATAATAAAATAATAAATGTTAATTGATTTTACTTCATTTATTTTATTTCTAGGTACTCATTGCTTTTATAAGAGAAAAATTTCTGTAGGATATCTATATGTATGCATTCTATGTATAACTTTTGCTTGAAGAATTTCCTTTCACTTCTCTTGTAGAATAGGTTTCTCTGAGAAAGTTTTTATTTTTTGAAAAATATTTTTATTGGGCATAGAATTCTAGATTAACTTTTGTTTTTGTTTAATTCAGCACTTTAAATATATTTCTTTGTTTTCTTCTGTTTTTTTATGGTTTCTGGCAAGAAATATTCTGTAATTTTTATCTTTCTTCTTCTATATATGATGCTTTTTAAAATTTTATGTCTGCCTTAAGATTTCTTTGTCATCTGAGAATATCAGCTGTTGGAATACATATTATATTAAATATTTAGGTCATTTACAAAAACTTCTTATCTTGCTTAGTTTCCTTTGAGCTTCTTGAATCTGTGGTTCTTTTCTTAATGCTGGGAAATTCTTAATCATTATTTCTTCCAATAATTCTTCTGCCTCTCTCTTTCCTATTTGTTAAATTATTTGATATTGGCTCAAGGTTCTTAGACATTCTTATTTTTCTTCTCATTTTCCCACTCTTTTTTCTCATTATGCTTCATTTTGGACAATTTTTATTAATATATATTATAATTCACTGATTATTTCCTTAGTTGTGTTGAGTTTACCAATGAGCCCATCAAGGACACTCTTTATCTGTTACTCTTTTTTTATGTCTAGTACTTACATTTAATTACTTCTTATAATTACTGTCTCTCTGATGAAACTACCCCTATTTTGCATGTTGCCCACCTTTTTCATTAGAGTGTTTATCCTATTAATCAATAATCTTATATTTTCTGTAATAGAGTTCCAGCAGCTGGGTTCTGTTTGAATCTAGATCTAATGATTGCTTTGTCTTTTGAAATTGTGCTTTTCACTTGCCTTTTTGTATGACTCATAATCTTTTGTTGAAAGTTGGGCATCTTCCTTCTGCTGGACCTTTAATATACATGTTTAAGTTAATCTAGTTCATAGTTGGAGTATTTTAAGATTTTCTATTGCTATTTAGCGTAATACTGACTTAATTCCTGTAGGGATAACTTGTATTTAGGATTAGTGGTTGCCGGAGTAATATCTGCTCGGCTTTCCCTTTGTGCTTTTCCTTCAAGAATGTTTCTCTACATTCTCTTATTTCTCTTCTGTTTCTTTCCTTGAAGTATTCTTTGGTATTTTTTCTTTGAAGCACACCATCTTGATGGAAGTTAGTAGTGGGACAGATGTTCTCTGCTGTGCTCTGTTCGGCTTAGGCAGGCACAGTACTAGAGAGTGTGATAATTTCTATTCACCTTCCCCTCTCCCATTAGAGTCGAAGTCTAGCACATACTCTTTCCCAACCCCAGACATGTGGTCTTTTTTCTATTTCCTTCCCCCAATTGCAATGAGTTTTCACAATTTTCCTATGAAATATAATGTTTGTTGTCCTTCTCCTCCACAGATCAAGGCTTGGTTCCATAGGAGACAAAGGGGATAAATGTATAGGTATAGATTCTTTCTCCTCCTGCCCTGTTATTTTCCCCTTCTACTAGGTCTACTTCATAATGGACATTTTCTGAGGACTCTTATTAACCTATTACATGAATATCTTTGTAGGGTGCGATTTTTTTTTAATATAACTATCTAAATATATGGTGCTTAATTTTTACACTTTTCAAAGCAATTTCATTACATTATTTCATTGGATCTTTTTAAATTTGCTATTCAGAAAACACTATTTTCTTCAATTTGCAGACACATAAACTGAAGCTCGAGATGTTTTAGGTTAGTGATGTGTTCAAGTGCACACAAATAAAGATAGACAGATCCACAATCAGAATACAAGTAAAGGATATAACAAACTTCTACACCTCCTTTTTGCCTGTGGTAAAAAATAATTGTATAAAAATCTCTAGTGTTTTTCTTAATCATCCTGTATGCAAAGAATAAAGCTAATTTACCCTAGACATCTGAGATTTGAATTTACTGAAGTAGTTTATATAATTGCTAAGTAAACACGAAGACACATAGGAAACATAGGCCCATTCTACATAAGCATGACTTCCAGGGGGAGAAATTTAATGTTCTGCTTCACACTTTTAATTCTTCATCATATTCATTAGAAACAAGAGGCACCTTATCAAATAGCTTGAGGATCAAATTTTACTTATACACAGAATAGATAGAAAATAAATTCCACGAGGAAAGGAATTTTGATTTATTTGTTCACCTGTTTACTCCAATATCTTCTGTGCTTAGAACATGTCAAGTGCATATAGCCATTAGATGAACTGTACACCAACATACCATCATGGCCCTACACATAGCGATTACTCTTCCACTTGCTAGCTATGTAGACTTTGTTGAGTACTGATGACAATACCAATCTCATTGGATTGTGGAAAAGATTGAGAGAAGGAATCCATATGAATATCTTAGTACAGATCTGATATTTAAAGAATTGTTGACAATTAAAACATATTATTAATAGCATGTCTTTTAACCCCCAATTGCTTTGAATATTTTTGCATTGCTGTTTGGGTTTGTTGAGAAGTGTTCTCAATATTATTGGTCTACTTTTAAATAGGTATCTAAATAAATATTTATTAAATCTTCATGTCCAAGGATCTATCCTAATCTGATGTGGTCTTGATCAACTCCTGCTCAGTTAAAATCAAGTGCAGAAGTTCTAAAAAAAAAGCTAGGATAAACATTTTTTTTTTTTTTTTGTCCTTTTTGAGACCAGCCGCACCGCAGGCACTGGCCATCCCTATATAGGATCCGAACCTGTGGTGGGAGCACTGCTGCACTCCCAGTGCCGCACTCTCCCGAGTGCGTCACGGGCTCGGCCCAAGGATAAACATTTTTAATATGGAGAAGCTGAGGACTTCCCCAGCCCACCAGAATTGAATAATTGCTAGCCTAATTCAGTATAATTATATGTACAGAAGAGCTTGTAAAAGAAAAGAAAAAATGCTATGACCTTCTATAACCATTAAGAACTGGTAAGATTGATATTAATTGGAGACACATAATCTCAAGAAGTCAGAAAAGATGAAATAATTCAGTCCAAATATCAGTGGTTAAAGACCTCAAGATATCTGATGCTATGCTGTGAGTTAGAAATTGTACATATTCCTGCAGCTTTTGATATCAAGTAGCCCGGCCTTTTGGACTTCCCCTTATGGTCCTATAAGAAAATAAAGTATTATACTATGCCCTGGTGAAGCTCCATTTCAGTTCTAGGCAGCAGAAAGGATGGAGTTGCTTTGACTCTCTTCTCCTTAAAAACATATTATCCCCTAATGGGTATATCCTCACCTTCCCACACTTCCCTAGGAGAGAACAGTCTGTGGCATTTTAGAAATATGTGCTGTAAATTGGCAGGAACAAGCACCCTAAAAGACTATAAAATAAACATGAATCCCCTTTGAAAAAAACTTTATATTTTCATCACATCCCTTGTAAGCTAACACACTGCAACGTTTACAGTCTTCCACTACAATATATTTTGAAACGATTACCTTCTTCTGAGTCATTTGTGTCATAATGCTCTCCATAGGTACCAATAAAATGAAAATGTAAGCCGTTTTTATTGGCCACACTACATCTTAATTGAAAATATTAAAGGGGATTGCTCTCCTACTGATTTTTTTCCCTCCATTTAATTGGCTAATCATATGATATTTTTAATGGAATAATCGTGAAAGAAAATATGAATCTAATTTAAATTCAAACTGGATTTGGGATATTTAAGAGATTATCCCAGAGTAGCAGAGGGTGCATGAGGCAATAAACATCTGTTCATTCCTGACCACTAGCCTTGATGTTTATGAGCTTGGGGCATATTTATTTTCAGGAGACATGATTCTCTACATTTGAGCTACAGCTGTTTTACTGCTGTGTTTTGGTGAAAATTTTTAAATTCATCAGCAGATTTTTGTTCATTTTTTCCACCTCCCTCTTTGCGCTTATATCCAAATGCAATTCTGACAAATGAGAAATTGTCCTGGGGAATCACTACACCCTGCTGAGAAGAAGAATTCAGCCATTTATTTATTATTGGCTACAATATAGTGTAAATAGATGAACCAAACCATGTAACAGCAACTTGGCATGTCTTTGTGCAAAACCATTTGGCTTTAGTGATGGAAAATTAAATATTTCATTCATGCATTCATTCAAGTGCTTTTGAGTATCTGCCATTGTTATAACACAGTAGAACTACTCCAAGCTAAACAAAGAAAGACAAGTCCCTACAACCTCAAAAGAGTTTTGCAGTCTAGTGAGTGTGATAAAGCCTACTTTTGTGAAACTAAAAGATGATTTCTGCAGTTTCAGGCATTCAGGACAACAATACAAGCAATGACACACACAAATCTATAACAAGCTCGTTAAATGTATGGTGCAGGTGATAATTAATATGCTAATTCAGAGAACAGAGGCAGATCGTAATGGACTCACGTAGCCAAGAATGCATTCACACTGGAATATTGGCTTTGAATTCCAGGGGTGTGAAATCTTCTGGGGTTTTGATAAAAATAACTCAGACAGATGCTACAGGATGGATAAATCCTCATGGCTAGATAGCAGATAGTAGGAGACAAACTTGTAAGCATATCAGCTAAAGTTTCTCTGGCCTTATCAACCTGTGTGTGTACAAAAGAGCTCTCATTAACAGCAATAATGCATATATAATGTGCTTTCATCTTCTGCTTAATCCAAGCTGAAGTCCTCTGCAAAATTTCCTAGAGTATATCTAAGAACCTATAGGTGGCATCTGACATATGTTTATAATCACCACTCTGTGAGGCCCTACAAAACTTTCCTTGTGCCAAGTTATTGCCTCTCTAAGTCTTGCTACTGTCTCTCCAGGTTTGAGAATTTTGCATTTGGTTCTCCCACTGCAACATTGGGCACTGTGATCTCAGCCAACACCCTGCTAGACACCACCATCTCCTGGCATGTTTCAAAGCACACTACTGGTAAGAAGGCAGATCCATAGAAGCCTAAGGTGTCCAAGTTGTACCTTTTTCAAGGTAAAGTGAGACCCACTTCACTCCACTTTGCATTACCCTCATGTAGAGGAATCTTAATAATAATACTTATTTTCCAAAGCCCTCAAAAGATTTTAGTGAGACTACTCTTCTGTGCTTCTTCTGACATAAATTGAAGCCTCAGGCTTTAAGCCTATGGGTTCTGGACCATCAGCATATTTGAAATCAAGGTTTTATTACTGGATTGGCTCACCAGACTGTACTTCTTCCCTTCAGATGAATTCCGACTAGGTGGATTTTTCAATTCTTCTATACACATATGTTTCTGTGGAATCTTCCAACTATTCATCAGTCCTATGTAGTCAAGGTTGAGACTCTGCAACAGTGATTAACACCTGCACTTGAGAAAATGTGCAAAATTTAGTATCTCATCAGGAACATAAGACGTTGACTTACATGAGACATTTGCATACTGCTGGACTTATATTTTAATAACAGAAATATTCTCAGAGCATGTATTTAAATTGTGAATTCAGTTACAACATAAGGAATCCACTTTGGCCCCTTTGGGTACTTCCAAGTGACCTGTGTGAGATTACAAAACAGTTTCAGAGACTAGCCTTCAGATTAGCATTTGGTTTGAGAATAGTTACAAAAAAAATGCATGGGATTTTACATGGCTTTAGAGACCTGCAAGGGAGAAGAGTAATGGCAATTTTGAAATTGTACATTACTCTATTAAATAACTTAAACTCCATTTTGCAGTCCCACCAACAATGTATGAGAGTTCCTTTTTCTCCGCAACCTCGCCAGCATTTATTGTTCAGAGTCTTTTGGATTTTAGCCATCCTAACTGGGGTGAGATGGTATCTCAGTGTAGTTTTGATTTGCATTTCCCGGATGCTGAGTGATGTTGAGCATTTTTTCATGCCAACAGAGTGGGAGAAAATATTTGCAAAATACATGTCTGACAAAGGACTAATATCCAGAATATATAAAGAACTCAAACAACTTTACAAGAAAAAAACAAGCAACCCAATTAAAAAATGGGCAAAAGAGCTAAGTAAGCATTTCTCTAAAGAAGATATGCAAATGGCCAACAGTCATATGAAAAAATGCTCAACATCACTCAGCATCCGGGAAATGCAAATCAAAACCACACTGAGATACCATCTCACCCCAGTTAGGATGGCCAAAATCCAAAAGATGCTGAAAGATAAATGCTGGTGTGGTTGCGGAGAAAAAGGAACTCTCTTACATTGTTGGTGGGAATGCATAATGGTGCAACCCCTATGGAAAATGGTTTGGAGGTTCCTTAAACAGCTGAAGATAGATCTACCATACGACGCAGCTATCCCACTGCTGGGAATATATCCAAAGGAATGGAAATCATCAAGTCGAAGGTATACTTGTTTCCCAATGTTCATTGCAGCACTCTTCACAATAGCCAAGAGCTGGAATCAGCCCAAATGTCCATCATCGGATGAGTGGATACGGAAATTGTGGTATATCTACACAATGGAATACTACTCAGCTATAAAATCGAATGAAATACTGCCATTTGCAACAACATGGATGGACCTTGAGAGAATTATATTAAGTGAAACAAGTCAGGCACAGAAAGAGAAATACCACATGTTCTCACTTATTGGTGGGAGCTAAAAATAAATAAATAAATTCACAAGCACACACAAAAAAACCGGGGGGGGGGGGCGGATAAGACTTAACAATACAACTCCTTAAAGTTCATACGACAAGCAAACAGAAAGGACATTGTTGGGTGTGAGGGGGGTGAGGGAGGAGGGAGGGGGGCTTTGTTAATGGGCCGCAATAATCAACCTCATTGTATTTCGACAAAATAAAATTAAGAGAAAAAAAAATTAAAAAAAAAAAATAAATAAATAACTTAAACTCCTTCTTGGAGTTAGATCTTCTACTGAGAAAAAAAAAGAAAAAGAAAAAAAAAGAAAGAAAGAAATACATTGGACAGGGATTTAAGCAACCAAACTGCTATTGTCAGTGGTATAAATGATGATCTTAGTTCACTGTAGTCCAGAGCAAAATTTCTTTCCAAGGTGAATGCCTCATCAAATGACTATTTGTTTTAATTTGAGGCCAAGATTTCAGTGATAACTTTGCTCAAGGAAACAAAAGAAACTTTAGAAATAATAATATATTGGTTGAGGGATCAAAGTTAGGTTAAATGCATCATGAGGCAGAAACGAGTAAACGAATACCGTCTGTGATCTCATAATATTGTTTCTATTCTTATATATCTAAGGTCCATTATTTAATATTCTCTGTAAAACCAAGGTCCTGGAAAGGGTAAACATTAAAAACTTCTTAAAATGGATTTACACCTATGTACACATTTAATATTCACTAATTTTATAACCACTAACCTCAAGTGACAATTTAGATCACCAGCCTGGAAGTTAGGGGATGCGTTTTTGTTCTGTGTGACTTTAACATTTTATGCTTTTGTAGGTATGTGTTTTCCTTGCCTGGTCATCAGTTTCTTCATGTGTAAAGTGGAGATTATCCAATTTTGTGATGTCAGATATCTTCTCCTCTAGCCTTCCATGGTGCTCTGGTTCTCTTTGTCTATTCTCATATGTTTGTTAAGAACCAATTATACTAGGATTGGTTTCTGCCCCATAAGAACTACATAAAAGATTAGGGCAACAACTTTGGATGAGTTAAATATCCTGGTAAGGATATTTAATGTTAATGATCCTATTTTCCTTTATATTACATGTCTATATTCTTTCTGGTCTACAACTGCTTATGTAAGAGTTTGTCTTGACCTTGTGAAACAATTTTTGAAGTGCCTTACTGATTTCTTGTAGTTTTGTTTTCTGTTTGTTAATGCTGTTGGGAAACCTAGACCTTCTTTGACTTTTTGTTATACATATCAAACTTTTAGATTTTTATGCATTCTGTTCCTGATATTTGATACACATTGAAAACTAGGTAATCTTTTGTGCCCAAGTCTCTATCTAGGCTGATGTACATTTTTCTGCTTTGTATCTGGCTTCCTTAAAGATTGTCTGGATATAAAATCCGTATTTCTGAAAATTCACTGTATCAGAATGATAACCACAATAAATGGTAATTCTGTTTAATTCTTCTTGGGACTTTTAAGATTTTATTTTCAGAATATTAGGAAGATAAAATAAAATGTTATTTGTAAGAGCCTGGTGACTCTTAAACCACAAAATATTGAGATCCAGAGAGTCTCATTTCTTGTCAGCCCATGTGATTAAAGCAGTTTGCCATTTTCATTATGGTATAAACTTATTCACTGGTGAAAATTAATATCCTCCCTGCTTTGAACCACCTTGAACTTGGAAACAGAAGACTCACACAGCCTTCTAGATCTCAAATAGGGTGAGAATACAGAGAAGTCAGTTCCTATAGCAATAAATGTTCACAATTCTAGTGCAGAAATTGCAGGGATGCCCTTCCAAACTGTTTGATGTTATTTTAGCCGATAACTCCACACGTGACTGGGCATGTTGCAAGACATCATGAAAAGATGGAATTATTTTTCTTTATTTTGAAAAAAAAATCTCTGTTTTACCTTATTATATATTAGTCCAGAGGTAGTTTTGATTAAATATAACATGGGTTGGGATGGAATATTGCATGACCTACCTATCTTAGCCACACCTTTTACTCCCTGAGTTCCTAATGTACTTCTTTGGGTATCCTCTTCTTGAGGCTGATAGATCAAATTGTGTACTTATATGAGATAACCCAAAGAAACAGTAAAAAAGAGGCAGAGAAGAGGGTCAAGATCAGAACCCAGGCTGCTTGTATTGAAGGGTTATATTAATGAAGGACAGTCAAAGAATACAAAGTAATAGGGTTGCAGGAAAAGGACAAGAAGCCTTAATGAGATTACAGGCCAGAGAGAAAAAAAAGTTTCGGAAGAGACAGTCAATAGTGTTCAATGCTACAGGTGATAAGGAGAATAGGGACAGGAAAAGAACAGTAAGTCTAGGAACCTGGAGGAAAGTGTTTCTCTATAATACTGTGGGAAGATATGGCATGCTTTGAAGTATTTCCCCCCACTCCACCACACTCAGCTTACTATTGGGTGATATTGTGTACACAGAGTGTATAACCACCGGTTGAAAAGAAAAACTGAGAGTCAATTGTGTGTCAAGTTAACAGATTGTTTCTCTCTTTGGAATACAATGGGGACATGGCACAAACAAATGAAAATCAGTCCTTCAGAATTGAGCCCTGAGATGCTCATCCATAAATATTAAAATTTGGGCTGGCCCCGTGGCACACTCGGGAGAGTGTGGTGCTTGGGTGCGCAGCGGCGCTCCCACCACGGGTTTGGATCCTATACAGGGATGGCTGGTGCACTCACTGGCTGAGCGTGGTGCAGGCAACACCAAGCCAAGGGTTGCGATCCCCTTACTGGTCACAAAAAAGACAAAATGAATAAATAAATGAAAATAAAATAAAATTTGGTTCACATCATATGTCTTTCTCAGCCAACATCTTTGCATAACCTCTTCTTAATGGTGGACACTGCCTTTAAGCTTCTCGCTTAAATTCTCTCATGCAAATGACTGATCTTCTTATGAAGCTCATTACTCTATTGAAACTTTATAGGATGTGAAGTGACATAGAAAATTTAGAGTCTCCCACTGTCATTATGATCACATTAATTAAGTAATAAGACCCAGCAGTGCAGGAGCTGCATTGTGTTAATTTGTATCTTGAGATGAATGTTCAAAGTCCTACTTGGGAATGAAGCCACAGGACTCCTATTAACGTCATGAGGCTATGTGGATTAATGCCGGACACCTGCTCTTCAACCCTGCCATTGTTGGTAACAATGAGTCCTGACTTATCTTAGCCCCTTGTGGGGATGTGATTGTGCCCTACATCTCTTTACATCTCTTTTAAAGACTGTGTTATTTGCCAATATTTTTTTTCATATTAAAGATATGATTCAAACATTTTAGGTAAATTCAGATGCATAGTTAGAAAGTTATGGATGTTTAGGACATCTTACTAATATCATAGGCAGACAAATTTAATGGTGTCATCTTAACATCTGGCAAAAACAAAATAGGCAGAGAAGTCCATCTGAGGATATATTTGGAAGATATTACGGGTTTAAACAAGAATCTAGACCTCTAAAACTGAGAGGTATAACAGGTGCCCTAGATACGAACAGGCAAGGTTCAAAATCTGGGAATTCATGAATCTTGTAGACTTGCAGATTTCTCAGATTCCATGAAGCACTAAGAAATCTCATCTTTGGACAAGTCTTTTCTTCCCCCATGTTTCCTACTTCCTGTTTAGTGTTAGTGACTTTGGATCAATTATTATTAGTGATACTTAGAAGTTTTACTCTAATTTAAAAGTTTTCAAATTGTGATCTCTGGACCAACATCATCAATATCACCTGAGACCATGTTAGAATGCGACTTATGGGGCCTCACCACATACTGAATCAGAAACTCTGGAGGTGGCCGAGAAGTCTGTTTATATGAGACTTCTGGGTGATTTTGAGAAATGCTAAAGTTTGAAGAATGAAGCTATAATTAAAGCAGTATTAGACGTGTCATCATTATTTACATACAGTCTCTGTCTTTTGTTTTGTCTCAGATAGAATCTTGGTTGTGGGCCTTCTAGAAAACTCTTTTAGGTGTTTATGTTACATTTGACTATTGTGTTAATTTCAATAGGATTCAAAAAGTCATTCTGACTCTCTTTACAAAACGTGACTATCAGGATCTGTCTATTTTTTTTTTTTCACTCTCAAGAGCCTATAGTTGCATAGACATAACAAACTTAGCTACAGCTTCAAAAAGCTTGGTTTTAAGATGCCATTATTTCAGTTGAGCTCAACATCATGTCAACGTTGATTCTAGTTGATTCTAGTTGTCTCTTACCTTGTACTTTTTTCTAGCATAGAAGATGCCTGTTTTGATCCTGAGATGCAATCAGAAACCTTTTTTTTTTTTTTTTTTTTTTTTTTTTGCTGGTTACTAGATCCTTGCCTGATTACTCTCAACCTCTGTTCCTGTCTTGACACAGTTACTACAGAACCAGAAATATACCCTCTTCTAAATCCCTCTGAAAGACTGATCAGCCTTAGAATTGAACTTCAAATACTATCATATTAGATTTCTGAATATGGTCCTTTTCCTAAAACATTTTGACGCTCCATTATCCTGTTAAGATCCTCCCCTTTCTCCCTGTTGGATCTTCCTGATACTGGCTTCTTGTCTGGGCATGACGTCTGAAGCTATTCTTTCTGGACTCAGTATTTAGTCTCCCTTAGTGCCTACCTCCAAGAGGTAGATAAAGACAAGCCTGTCTTTACCATTAGAACTTCCCAGTGGTTATGTCTGAATCTATCCTTTCCCAGGTGATACTACTCCATTCTGGTTAGCTCTTTCGTTACCAACATCAAGATATGAAAACAACTATAATTCTCTCCATTGCCTAATTAATATAAAAAGGTTTATTACTGCAGAAATAGCAAACTCTATCTCCAGTACCAAAGCTTAGATTCAGGTCAAGACCACCATATTCATAACACAGAGGCTAAGAGATATGTTCTGGAATCAGACGATTTTCTCTATCTTTTCAATAATATGTTAGAAAAATATTCAAAACCTACCTCAAGTTCTTGGCAGCTATGTGATTTCAGCAAATTGCTCCTCCTAAACATCAGTGTTTTGCTTCTTTTTCTTTCTCTCTGTAACTAGTAGTAATAATACTATCTTTGACATCAGATTATTGAAAAGAGAAAATAAAAGAGCCAAGGAGAAAGCACCTGATATATGTATATTAATGCTCGATAAATACACATTATTGTTGTTATCCCATTCATTTCCTGAGGATACCCAGGTGAATTGTCCCTGTTCTCAATAAGCTGACAATGAAGTAAAGGAAATTAAATAAATATTTAGATAGTGATAAGTATTAATGGAGCTGTACAAATAAAATTATGTATTAGATTGAGGTAGCAATATTTTTGACCAGAGGAATTGGGAAAAGGATCTTGGAGGTATTGACATTTAACTTTACCATGAAATTTGGAGGTGATTATCTTTCAGCAAAGCTGAAAACATAGCAACGGGTGACATGAGGGGTGGGATTACAATCAATCCCACACGCTGAACTAAGGTATTGTTAAGATAGTATGTATTTTAATCCTCAGAACAAAAGAACTAGATAGGTTTTATTATCTCCACATTAAAGATGAAGAAACTGAAAGTTTGAAAGTCAATGTGGATAGGGAGGGTTGAGCAAGAGGCTAGAAAGTTATGACTGGAAAAGAAACAGGAGTCTCAGAGTCCAAACCCTGGTCTAAATTACAATTTCTCATCCAACAGCCTGGAAAGAACAAGCAGGTCACACCATCTCTCTTTGAATGCCTTCACGAACAAGCACTCATTTAGAAATACTGTTTTTCCAATTACTTAAGATTCCTTCTTCATCTTTTCAATATTATGCTAGAAGAAAAGCCTGAGTCCAGGGGTGAATCATTGAAATCAGACTGGTAGAGTCCAGCAAATGGCCCAGCTGGAGCAGGACACTTTGAGGGGTTTTAGAGTGAAATAGATTGACTTGGGTAATATGGATAACATTTATTTTTTAGAGAATATTTGGTGCAGCATTACAGTGTGAGATAAATGGAGGTATAAAAAGGTACTTCAAAAATTTGTAGAAAATTAAGTTAAAAGATAAATCTCTCAATAAACTTTTTGAAGACCACTTGTATTTATTTTCAAATCCAATAATCATAACAGTTAATTTGAAGCAAGTGAGAGGAAAAAAAAATGAATGGTCACAGGGTTGTATGCATTAAAAAAGTTATGCATTAAGAAAGTTATTTAAATCAAGGAGAACAGGAGCAAAATGTGGTTAGACTGTGATTTAATCCAAGACATGTATTTCTTCTAATTGAATTTTAAATAACATTAATATACACTATATCCACTGTCATAATCCAGTTTAAATATGTGTTTTATTTATGTCTGGGATGTTGTCCTGCCTTCTTGCCCCTCCAAGGTATCCCTCAAGGCTCATTTGATGCTCCGATCCCTGCTTCGTCAAATATTCTAGTCTCTATCTGACTCTCCTTTTTATGATACTTATTTTCTATTCCATAAAATCTAACAATGAATTACACTCTAATTTTTCTTCAATTTTTGTATGTGTTTGATTTTCTTCTCTAGATGACTGCAAAATAATCTCTGAAAACAAAAGTTATGTCTTATGCTTTTTCACTGGATTTCAGTAAATATTTGGTTGAACAATGGAATTGACAGAACAAAATTGTGTGTATGTGTGGGTGTGTGTATTTAATTCTCAGTACATAAAGTGAAAAAAAATACAGGGAAAAGTAGAAATCCACTAAGCCCTATTACAACAGAGAGATAAGAGGTGACATAGTTAGTATACACTGTGTAAAAATGTGGGAATTGGAAGGTTTCGTTTTTATAAATAATTTTGTCTTTGAAGTGGTTAAAAATCCCCTTGGGGTCTCAATTTCTTCTCTCTGTTGGTGCTGAAAATAGGTTCAACAAGCCACAGTAACTCTTCTCTAGGCGAGGGCCTAAAAGAGGGGCCTGAGATCTAGGGGAGTGGCTTGAAACTCAGAGGAGTATCCTGAAATCTGAACCCAGGGAAACTGAGCACCTTCTATCTCACTTCCAAATGCACCCCCGAAATGAAGATATTTGTGTCCCGAGGGAATGCTCAATGAAGTTTTACCTCCAGAAAAGGATTTTAATAAAAAAGTGGATAGGATGAACAGTTCTGTGGATGTCAGTCAGCCTCTTTCACCAGTAACCCTTGTCATTGCCCAACAGGCTCATGAACAAAGTGGCAAGGATAGAGATGATGTATGAATTCAGCAACATGGGCTTCCACTCACTGAGGCCAACCTGGCTGTGGCCACTGCTGAGTGCCCAATCTGCCAGCAGTAGAGACCAACACTGAGTCCCCAGAATGGCATCATTCCCTGGGGTGATCAGGTTGATTACACTGATCTGCTTCCATCATGGAAGAGGCAGTGTTTTGTTCTTACATAGATATTCTAGATATACATTTGCCTCCTCTGCACACAATGCTGCTGCTAAAACTATCATTGTGGGCTTAGAGAATGCCTTATCCACCAAACTGCTTCAAACACTGCCACATGGGGGATCAGATTTCCACATGAGTTTGCAGAGGACGATACATCCAAACTCTATCAGGCTAGAAGATTATTTCTTTGTGGAAAGATATTTACATCTGTAAATGCAAACAGCCAGGCTTCTTCTGAGGTGCTCTTCTTTCTTCTTTGGGCTACTATGTACTGTTTCTGATCCAAGCTGTGAGACTACTGGATGTGTACTAGATGCATACTAGATGTCTCTACTTAGGAACATTAACCTTTGACTTCCTTCTTTACCCTGTGACAACACCTCCCCCTACCCAGAACTTCAGAGAAACCTGATCTCAGGCCATTGTCCTGGGGTTTCTACCTCCCTCCACCCTCCACCTTCTCTCCCTTATGAACACCGGTATATAAGCCTCATACCCCCACTGGAATTGGGGACATTAATTCCTTTGATTCCCCCATGATTTGCCCCTTTCCCAGCATGTTAAATAATAAATTTTGTTATTTCTTCCTATTGATCTAAATTTGTCAGTGAATTTTATTAATGACATTGTAGGTGTGAAGTTTTCCTTTGGCTCCTACAGTTCATGTGTGTGTGTGTGTGTTTAAGTTTAAGCAAATACTTTTTTATCTTTCTCTTATTCTCTTATGATGTAACATAAGAAATATTGTCTTTACAATAATAGTATATAAATATTGTTAATTTTACATTATGGTACTGAAATTATGGGATATCAAGGAGAAGAGTAAATGTCATTCAAGGACTTTACCTTCTTTTCTGGTAAAGGTGTTAGTACATTTCAGGTTGTAGGCAGGATAGTTATATCATGTTAGGAGGAATCATGACCTTGGTACTATATTTACTTGGAAATTGTGGTTTAAAGAGCTGTAAATGGGAGCCAAATTAAAAAGGAGTGAACTTGTCAGAGTTAATTTTATGTGTCAATTTTATCAGGCCCTGGGGTGCCCACATTCAGTTAACCACTATTTCTGAGTGTGTCTATCAGGGGGGGTTGGATGAGATTAACATTTGAATGGGTAGGCTAAGTAAAGCAGATTTTCCTCTCAAATGTAGGTGGGTCTCATCCAATCTATCGAAGGCCTGAACAGAGTAAAAGAAGAGTTACCTCTCTGCCTGATTGTCTTCCAGCTGGGATGTTGGTCCTTCCCCACCTTCACATTAGAATCAGAGTTCACACAATCAACTCTCCTGGTTCTCAGATAGTCGGACTGGAACTGGTCCTATACTATTAGCTCTTCTGGGTCTCCAACTCACCAACTGTAGATCTTGGACTTCTCAGTCTCCATAATTGCATGAGCCAACTCTTCAGAGTAAATTCTCTTTCTCCCTTTGTCTCTCTCTCCCTATATGTATATATTCCATTAAACTGGAAGTTAATAAAATATATCCCACTTTATATATACACACACAAACATATGTATGTGTATATGTGGCAGAAATATATATTACAAACATATAAAATATATAAAAGTGTTTGTGCATATATACGTGTGTGTACGTGTGTGTGCATGCGTGTGTATGAGAGAGAGAGAGAGAGAAAACCCTGGCTAATACATACTAATTCCCACTAAAGCTGATTAACTCCAGCCTAACCTCCTTGGGGCCAGAGGTTAATTTTGCCATGGGTTGGCTTCCACCTGCAGGTGAGTAGGATCAAGGCAGGATGCCTTAATGAGCTCTTCTGCTTCCTTAGCAGTCTCTCTGTCAAAAAGTTTCTCACCCAAAATCTTGAATAACTGCTTTTTGTTCCACTTCATTATGTCTTAACTTCGTTAGTATTTAATTTATTATTTCCTTAGCCGATAATATGTTTTTCTGAGTAAAATTTATTATATTTTAAAGCTAAGGTAGAATAGTATACAGACATTTTGCTTCAAATAGTTTGAAAGTATAGAACGTTTACACGTGCACACTTGTGTGTTTGTGTTAGACCTCACACATGGAAGCTAGTCCTATGCATGGCAGGCATCCAAAAAACATGATATGCATACATGCATTAATATGTATCTATATGCATACCTGCACACATTTAGATTAAAAACATTGTTGAATTTCACTTTAAATTAAAAAAATAAATTTTTTATTTCCAGAATTTAGTTCTAAAGGAAATTTTATAAATGCTTTCAAACATAACTGTTCATCATAAATTAGATTAGAAAGACCTAGAAAAATAAACGACCTTTCCAATATTGCACAGTTAGATCTGGGATAAACTAAGAACTTTGAACTCTAATCCTCTTTCTTTCCAATATATCACGTTATCTCAAGCAAGAAATAATTAAACATCTAATATGTATTAAATGTTACTTTACACAAAGAGAGAAACATAACTATTGCTTTCAAGGGCTTTATAATCTAGTTGGGTGAATAATAACAACTGATATTTTCTCACAGTTATTACATGCCTACTGACATAAATGCATCTTGTAATCCTTCAATTTTCTTACTAAGTAGCTACCATGTTCAAGTGAACACAATGAAGAATTAAGATTGAACCCAGATCTTTTCCTCTCATTCCAAGATCTCTCAGCTCTGACCAAGAGTCAGTTCCAAGTGAGGGAACTTCCAACATTCGATAAAAAAGATTGCTAATTTTTTTCTTGAGCTTGGCTTTTTAGAACTGATGATGAAAGAATAAATTCAAAGAATTCTATACACAAAGAAAATAAACTCTCTTTCTGTCTCTCCAAGTCAAAGCCATGCTAATTCTGAAAGCTAGAGTAAGTCCCGAGTATCCTGTAAGAAGCACATTTCTTTTAGCATGTTGTACCTCCCAAAGGCCAAGTCATCTGTGCTCGCATAGTCATAGGCCTCTGAAGGAGTATGGTCATATTGTCATTGATTTGTTTTTTTTGTTTGTTTGTTTGTTTTTCGTTTTTCTTTTTTTTTTTTGCAATTTATTTTTTATTGAAGCATAATTGATTATAAATATTTGTAGGGAACAAAGTTGGCTATCAATAGTTGTATATAATGTATGATGCTCAAATCAGGGTAGTTAGCTTATTCATCATTACAATATGTAATCATTCTTCGTGACCGTTAAACAATTTCTCATTAATTTCTCCTTAACCCCATCCCTCTCCCCCTCCTCCTCCCCCTTTCCACATCTAGTAATCACAGTTCTACTCTCTCCTTATGAAAGTTCAACATATTACATTGTCATTGATTTGGAGCAAACCATATAGTCTCAGTATTGGGTATTGATGACCAACTTATTACAAAGTAGGAATGCTTGACTGGAAACATGCTGCTTCCCAGATATAAATGCATACAATACTTTTCATTTAGGCAAATGTAATGAAACCAAGCCTGTCGTAATTTTTCTCAAGCCACAAATTGTCTTGGGGTTGGTGAGAATCAATTTATAATTTGAAGAGCAATTATTTGGCCCTCTAGACTTCCAAAGGAATGAAGTGGAACAAACATTCACAGCAAGAAAAATCAGGCATTTCACCTCTCTTCACATCTAAGCTTGAACCTCAGCTCTGGGGCATATCTCAAGATTTGTTATTAAAGTGTTTCATTTACAGCCAATTAGGCCTAGGATTAGATTCTGCCGTCTCCTTGCATATAAGGACAGTACTGCGATTTCCAGCAACCTTATTTCCACTCCCTTACCCCCTTACACATCCCTTCAGAACCATTGCCACCTCCATCAAAACAATTTCGCTTGTAACACGAAAGTGTTACAAGCTAGTAAGCGGAAGGCACGGGAGAAGCTTAACCACTATAGCTTTTTTCCCATCTGAATATCATGAATCTTGTATCTCACTGTGGTGTAAGGTCTCTGATTACATCAACCTCTCCAAATTATGCTGAAATGAAGGCCATTCAATTTGCTACAATCAGTAACTTTTGAAAGAGCCCACATAATTGATTTCACAGTAATATAGGCATAGGTGACTGAGAGCCTCAGCTTCATTTAGACAATGTTTTCTTTCATCCCAAAGTGCAGTATTCAATAGAAATCAAATTTTTTCCCAACAGTTGGCAGCTAAGCTTTGGCACACAGAAAGTTTTTTTTTCCTTCCTTTTTCTTTTTTATGGTGCAGAAACATGAAAATTGAAATTAATGCCCAGAGTGATTTAATAGAAGTCGACAGGCTTTAGGTGAAATATCTTTCTGGAACTTGCCCTGATGAGGATTTCAGCCAGCAGGCAAAGAGCCATTCTGAATGCCATTGAGAACTCCAATGACATTTGTTACCGAGGTAGTTTGTCAGCACCCAGCTAACGGGTAGCTTAGATGTGTATGTGGCGGTTCTCAAACATCGCATCTGTTGTTTGCTTATTCATAGTGCCATTTGATTTTCACTTCCTTTTTGACTCGTGGCTGCTGATGATCTTCACTATTTCCACATGCACATATGACTTTGAATCAGCCGAGCTTCCTTCTCTGACCTTCAGGTAGATGACAATGAATATGGAGTTCTTAATTTTTACTGCCCAGAGTGAGAACTTGCTGAAACTTATGGAAGAAGAAGCAGGTTTTGATCCAAAGAATCTTACAGTCAAATACTCCCTGAGTTTTTGCTTGGAAGTTAGGCAGGTTATGCAATTTTACATTTATGACTTTATTAAGCAGGCATTTGGTTATGAATAGGAAGAAAACATGCCCTAGCTGAAGAAGCTGGCAGCCTTAGATTCAAATCCCAGCTGTAAGCCTGGCACCTATATGGCCTTAGGAAAGTCACTTGTTTTTCTGAATCCAGTTAACTCATCTATAACATTAATATAATACTTATTTCATAAAATCATTGTGAAAGTTACCTCCTAAATAATTGACATTCATCAGTACTGTAGAGTCCGTACTGGATACTAGTCAGATGACCCTGGATAATTTATATACTCTTCTGATCCTTAGTTACCTCAACTGTATCACTGGAATAATAATGCCCTTTAGGGTTTTTTGTTGTTGTTGTTGTTTGTTTGTTTGTTTGTTTTTTGTGACTGGTAAGGGGATCACAACCCTTGGCCCAGTGTCTCCCGCACCACGCTCAGCCAGTGAGTGCACCGGCCATCCCCGTATAGGATCTGAACCCATAGCCTCGGCCCCCTTTTAGGGTATTTAAGAGGATCAAACCAAGTACTGTCTATCAAGAGTTTACCACAGTATCTGGCAGTAATCATGAAAGGTTTCATAGTTATTATTCATATTATAAAATTATTTTTATTACTCCATGTCTCCTAGCTTGTTGACTCTCAGTGCGTATGAGTAAGTGCTGAGAAATGTTACACACTCAGATTCTACTCTTCCAAATCTTAACATGCACTACATTTTTAATGTAAACAGAATAAAAAGAAGGCATGTTCGTTTAGCTTATTGAACAGTCATAATACATACTTTTCAAAGGTTATTTCCTTTGGAAAATGAGGGATGGAAAGAACAATTCTTATATTTTGGGCATTTACAGAGGTCATGGTTGGCTCTGATCCATTGGGACTGGCGGGGGGATGATAGTACCAGAATGAACAAGGTTGCAAAATGTTATCAGAATCTAGATGGTAAACCTGGCTGTTATCTATCTGTGGCATCTGCCGTGGGAGTAGGATATATATGACCATATAGACACTATGCATTTTTCATTAATCCCTAGATTTAACCTTGTTTTATTTTTGTACCATCACAATTTACTGCACACTACCTAAAAATACACCGTTGTTGCTTATTTTATTTCTTCTTTTTAAAATTCTAGTTTCTCTTCTCTAGTGGCTGTTAATATCCACCACATTGAGAAGGTATTAGTCTCTATATGTGACAAAGATAATTTTATTATTAAAAACTCTTATGTGATTATGCAGTGTCAATAAAAGCAGAGCTATATGCTAAAAGAAAGAGATTTATAGAATATATTGGGTAAATAGTCTAGGAAACAAATGCAGAGTGAGTAGTTTTTTAAAGGACAAAATTTAATATGACCCATTACAAAAAAAAAACCCAACAATAATACTTTCTGTTTTTATATATTTAATATTATATATTTAATATCAGTCTTTGTTAGCCTTGGGGGTGGGAAAGGAAATGCTCAGAGTATCAATTTTACCTGTAGTAAATAACAGTGGCACAGATATCCACTGAGTTGTTTACAAATGATGTTTACACATCATTGATAATAAACCTTTTTTTTAACCAATAATCTTAACGCAAAATGTTGCATGAATCTTACGGCACAGTACTCAAGGAATAAAAAAAAAAAAAACCCCTGACCTTCTTGGATGCTGGAAGTGAAGGCTACCGTGGTGAGGAAAGCAAGATTATGAGCAAAAGAACAGCAAAATTCAATAAAGAATGTTTCCAATGATAGGGAGAATTTCCCCGGGGAATTCCACTGCTCAAGCTGTCATTCATATATTCATATAACAAACTTGTTTTTTAAAATATCTTATTGTTGAGGCAACTCAGATTTTTAAGACTTAGTCAAAAGTATTTGGCTAAACTGCATGATTCACATGGTTCAAAAATGCCTTTAGCTTCAAAGTAAAGTCAAGGAGATATTCCATAGTAAAGATAAATACCAGATTTTTAAAACCATACTTTTAGAATTTGATGGCAATTTTTTATTTGGAGATATTTGCTAATGTTTTGAAAAGTCATCTCCTGGTCTCAGCTATGTACTCATTTGTGTAGTTGTTCTCTATCTGTCTCTCTAGACATAGTCTTCACACCTCTCTATCATGCTTTGTTCCCAAAGACACCAATATTCATGAACTAAATTAAAGGGCACCTGCCTCTGGCTTCCTATTGGCTTGGCCAATGGAAGTTACCTGTAGAAGACTAGAGGGCAGGTAGCATGTTGAATTGGGGTATTGATTCTTCGGGCTCCTGTCTGGCTAAGTTGCCACAGCTTGTATGTCTCTCTCTAGCAATGGCCACAACTCCTGCTCAGTGTTCCTCTCCTATCGCTTTGCTCTTCAAGTTCTGGTAACCACCTCCTGCCATTGCCCCTTCAGTGGATGGTAATGACTTCCACTGTTGCTAGCCCAGGGATCCTGTACCATCCCTTATTGGTTTTCCTTGCCCTGCTTGTATTTTTGTAAACAGTCTCTTTATTAATCTCCCTTCAATTACCCCATTTCAGTATATCACCTGTTTCCTGATGGGACCCTGAGCGACACCCTGAAGTGGGAGATGCTTATTCATCACAGAGGCATAGCCTCCACCAGGTTGTCCAATCCACTGGCTTAAATTAGCATTCTGAGATGCAAATTGAGAAACAGACCAGAAAATACTCCCTATAGCAAAATGAATCAATCTAGGCTCTAGGAAGTCCTGGAGTGGGAACGATGGCCAGAAGGAAAAGCAGTGACAGATTGTCATCCCATATGCACATACCAGGCATCATTAGAATACAATTTTATATCTTGCTTTTTCACTTAACATATGATTTAATCATTTTGTCATATTCTTTAGGATTCATTGTAAACATCATTTTGGCTACTTATTATTCCAGATGATGGGCTGAGTTTCTAGGATTCATAAATTCCATAAGTATTGGGAACATCTTTCAATTTTATTTGCTGCTTTTCTCCCATTTCTAGCATGCAGTGTGCAGCTGTACATGTTGTAGGATCCTGTGCGAAAAAACACAGTGGCTGAATAAATGCATCAGCTAAAATTTTCTCCAAGGGGTACCTGCATCTATCTTAGGCAGTCCTACCTAGGATGCAAGTAAGTATTCTCTTCTTCTGGTTTCATACAGTTGACTCAATAACTTAATGAGAGATCTAATCTCGTAGATTAGTCATATACTTTAAGGGAGGTTCCTACGATCTACCTTTTGAGTGAGCAGTGGAAGGAGTTCCAAACACAATGGCATGTAGAAGTGAATACTAGAACTTTTGGAAGATTTCACAGCATCTTAGAAGGTAGTCAGTGATTTTCAGATGAAATGTCCTCGCCTTTAAAATCTATGTCTAGCACAAAGAGTGGAATTCTCATCCACTATGTAAGAATGTGGCCAGAGAGAGGAAACATAGGCAATATAACATTTACATCACATCACGAAGAGACAGAGGAGCAATGAGCAAAGTAAAAATTTCTACAGGATAATATGGGTTATCAGGTCTAGAACTCCTTGCCCTCTTCCAAAAAAGTGGGGGGAGGGGAATGGAGGGGCAGTTGTAAACAATAGAAAGCATCATCCCACAATTTTCTAAGGGACCAGAATTATCTACGACTGTCCCTGACAGCTCTTATAGCGTTAGGTACAAAGAGTGGCTCCTCTCTGCTTGTTCTCTCTTCCCAGCCTGAGCCAGGCATCTGTTGGTACAAGATGATAGTGGTCACTGCTGATTGGGTAGCTCAGTCAGATATGCAGAGATCTTACCACTTTACCATTCTGACAAGTTACCATTTTCCCCCCATGGGAATTCTTTCTGGGTATGCAAAGTTGGTCAGAAAATTCAACCTTCTCTTCTATCAGCCCCATTTTTGGATACAATAAGGACTTGTTTAAATAAGGAGGCTACCTTCTATTTTGGAGACTTTGACTTTAGAACAGTCAATTAAAAAAACATCCTTCTGTGGAAATTGCTTCTGCATCCCACTTGGGTTCAGAAAATCTAGACTTTTCTGTGAATCAGTCTATGAAAGAAATCATTTAAGAGACGTTTGTTGTTGTTGTCCACATGTATGTGGTTTTTTTGAACACGGAAGTTCAATTATAAACTAGCCAGGAGATATATTTCTACGCAGAAAATTTGAACAGCATTAAAGTTTATGCTGCTTAAATCACTAAAGATTGTGGGATATTCACATCTCCGAATTTTATGATAATGTCAAGAGAGCTTCTGGTGAGTCCCATTAATTTTTTTGGTATTGTTTAATTTTACATGAGTAAATATAATTACTCCTTTTGTCATGAAGAGCAAGTTCTAATACCAATTTATAATTCATGGAACTAATTATGTTAACGAGGAGGCAATCGTTCCTCAGCTATCTCCCCTGTAATTTTAAAGGATTTTGATTTTTTTCCCCTTTCCTCTACAATTTCTCTTCCAGCTATGAAAAGGAAGTGTACACAATTCATCTGTGATATAATTATTTACCATGGCAACAGTTTGTGAATGGGATTGGGAAGTTGAACAGAAGGAGAAAGAAGCTTAAGGGGAACAGCCTAAAAAATCCTTTCAAGACAAGCGAAGAGGCCTTTCAGGTGGGAATGGTTTTTGTTTTCCTGACATTTTAAGGAGGGGCTCAGGTTTGCCTAACATTGTAAAAACTGTTGTTGATCCAAAAATAAAAGAGTCTGTTTTCTATAGTTGCATTTCAGAAAATCACCTTGATTAAGAGAGTGGCAGAAAAGACAAACCCACATTTTTCCTCTGCGTTTGAATTAACAGCCCTCAGGAAGACAGAGGGAAAGTGTTTGCTGCTATATTATCAGATGGTATTGCCAAGAACGTTTGGAAAAAAGAAGCCTCCTTTTTCTTGTTGTCTTTTGACCAGTAATAACCTCAAACCCCACCCGCAACAAAATATTCCTTCTATGGTGACTACAGATTACAAAGAAAGTAAAGAAAATCTATTTAAATCCAGTGGTCCAATTTTTGGACTTCACCTGAGGCTGCCATAAATTCTCTCATGTAGTCAATGGAACATTGATTATTTTGTCCCCATTTGTGTAATGCCAATGAATGCAATCAATATACTTCAAAAAAACACTAGCATGCGAATTGCAATAATAATAATAATGTCAAAATACAAGCCACCATCTCCTAAGTGTTTTACAGACTTGCTTATATGGTTTTCACCTGTGAGAAATGTTATATTTTTCCTTTCTTACAGTTTTCACAATGACTAATATTTAACATTAGCTGAAGCATTCTAAATTACATAAAAAAATTTATTTCTGTTTAATATTCCAGGATGCTAATTTTATCAAATGCTGTGGGGGAAACTCACAACTAGGAGTTGTGTGAGTAAAAGGCTCCAGACAGCTTGTTCTCCTCAAACACTTACCTAAACAATGTGAGGCATGAAAGGTGTCTGGTGATACAACATTTTAGAATAAAATTGTTAAAATATACAATTTGATCCTATTGAAGCACAGAGTTCCTATGTTCTAGTTGCAAAGCCAGCAGTCAAGGTGCACAGACACAGTAAGAGGTGATTGCATTGGGGTGGCATCTGGCTGGTGGTGCTGCATTCAGAGGGCTGTTATTTGAATATGCGCATGATGTGCCTAGAGTCCAGTACCAAGCATTGTTCTTATGTTGTTTTACTCAAATTAGTTTGAACACAGTGTTGTACAAATTAAACCTAGAAAAACATATTTCTCTTTCCTATCTTCCATAGTTTCCTAGATAAAGGGAATTGGAACCAAGAAAAAGCAATCACCTTTTTGGTCTATGCAGCCTGATTGAAGAACTTTGAGAAAAAAAATTGCATTAGAAAAAAACATTTAAAACCATTTCTATAAATATGTATATGAAACCAATAAAATAGCTCACCCTTGTGTAATTAAACAAACATTTTTATTATCCTTTGATTTATTTTGAAGTCCTTTTCATTGCATCTGGTAGATTTGGTAGATTTGGGATGACAAGATAAGCACCCTATAGAGTCATAGAATATTAGAACTGGAAGAGAACTATAAGGCTTATATTCTCATTTTCTCATCTTGATGGATAAGAAAATTGAGTCTAGAGGAGGTTAAAAGAAGTGCTTTAGGTGTCAGAAACTTCTTACCTCTAGTGTTTAATTGCACCTTCAAGAAAGGTGTATAATTTGGAACTACATAAAGAACTCTAAAATCAATCACAAACACAGGTGATACATTTATGCAAGAGTGGTAAATTCTACAGAAATTTATAGAAGAAAAGAAAATTTGTGCTGTTTAGTTAAGGGAGACTTCATAGAAGAGGGGGACATTGAAATGAACTAAACAAGATGCATGGAATTTAGTTTGGGGGAGAAGACAAACAGATCCTTTCTCAAGCATAGGAACATGTGGACTGCCCTTCAGTTTGCTGTGAGCAACAATGTTGATGAGATCGCTTATTAATTGCAGCTTTGACTTTTTGGTTTGTGGTTTAGACAATGAATAAGTGAGGTTATTCTTCCAAAGTAAAGGTAATCGATGCACACAGGTAAAGAGAAACTACCCTAGATCCAGTCTCTGCAACTAGGAGCAGTTGAGGTGTGATATGGTTAACAAATTATTCATTTAACCACACCCTATCAAACCAACCAAGATCACTCAGTTTCATTACTGTTGAGATGATCATTTCAGCAACCACAGTGTTCAAGTCACTTCTTACTCTGTCACTATTAGGGAATTATAGGCATAGTTTCAGCTGCCTTGACATATATTTATATGTGTGTGTGTGTGTGTGTGTGTGTGTGTATTTCCCTCTTCTGACTGTGTTCCATTGTGTCTTTTTATAATCATTAGTATTCTTCCCCCAAATATTCTCATTCTGCCACCTTATTGCCAAATTCCTCAAACTTAACTATTTCCCTGATCAGAAATGCCTGCTTTGGACAAGAAACCCTCTTCGTAAAGCGCTCCATTCTATCAGTGTACCATCCAATGGAATGAAGGCAAGTTATGAATTTATTTGTGTTAAGTTGTTTATGTCTGCTAGTGACTTAACATGTGCTCTTTTTGGCTACATTTTCAGTCTTAATAGTAGCTTTCCCTAAGAACTAGCAAAGCAGGAACCTATGACTGCCTCTTGAAAGCTGAGCTGTACTATTAACATGTAATCTCTCTGATGTGAAGTGGACGGTGGGCTGTGGCGGGGGGGGGGGGGGTTTACTTTTGGGG